>NC_047117.1:4025295-4304540 GCF_902500255.1 Thalassophryne amazonica | reverse complement strand
ATGTGTGTGTATATATGTGTGTGTATGTGTGTGTATGTGTGTGTGTGTGTGTATATGTGTGTGTATATATGTGTGTGTATGTGTGTGTATATGTGTGTGTGTGTGTGTGTGTGTATATGTGTGTGTATATATGTGTGTGTGTGTGTGTATATGTGTGTGTGTGTATATATATGTGTGTGTAGGGATCAAGGGCCCCAGTGACTTTCCGGTCAGGCTGGGATTATTATTATGTTATGGAACGTATCTGTAGCGCTGTGCAGGTTCTGCCTGACTCAGCTCCAAAATATTAGAAAGCAACGCAAACAAAACACTGACTTGGCAAAAGTCTTTCAAATGAGCAAAAACCAGCGTATAAAAACAGACTGCCTGCCAACTGCCTTGGTTGCTGAGCAACTGTACTGTCAAATGTGATGCAATCATGGTTGCCTCCAAAATCTCACATCCAGGTACAAAATAAACTTAATCATTGTTTTGAATGCTTATTACCCAAAGTGCAACGCTCCACTATTATGGCATCCTGGAAGTTGACCAACATGGAAGATTTTGGTGTAGATGTCAAAACTTTTGGGACGCGCTTGAGTATCTCAAAATTTTGTTGTGCTCATTTCACCCTTTCCAAATGGATCATGAATCTTGCACTCTTCCCCCACACCCAGACTTCAGCTGGACTGTACCATGTTGTGATCCTTCAAGAACAGACAAATCTTACAGCGAGGGCCTGGTAGAAGCAGCCCATGGACAGTGAAGCCTCATGTCTCCAGGGGCCAGCAGAGACAGCATTGCTGTGCTCCACAATGGCCACATCGTTTGTGTTGCCGGGGTAGAGGGTGCTTCTGTACACTGTGCTGGTCGTGACCATCACGGTGCACCTGTTCTTGGATGTGTTGCACATTTGAGCCCAATCTACTACTATAAGCAACAGGATTGTTATGGTGTCTCATGGGAACCTGTACTCGAGGTTCTTGAAATGGAGCAATATCTCCACCCTGTGAACATTTACCATCATTGCAAATATGATTTTGCCAAAAGCTCCAGTTATTCATATCTTGTGTGACCTCTGTGGCGTTGGTCATGATGTGGCAGCAATTAAAGTCCTTGAAACATGCAGGCACAGATGATTTACATGCCTTCCATCATCCCCTTCAAGTAAACCTTGTGTGGGTGGTGATGATGATGATGTGTATCGTGGCCTCACTGTTCCAGAAACATTCTGCAAGATTGAGGATTATCTTAAGTAATGTAATCACACCTTGATATGTTGCTGGGTGTCTGTACATCCATGTAAGTCAAGATGAAGAGCTGGAGTGGCGTGTGGGCGATGTCAAACATGTGCACCTTGAATGATGTGCATGTCAACATCTGAAAACCAGCAGATATGTTAAAGTGTAAAAGTATAAAATCAGTGAGAATGAAGGTTTGTGTTATTCTTCAGATGATACAAATGCAAGTAAATATCTACCTTGTTTTCATTAATAATGATTCATTTAAAATCTCAATTCTGCACTTCAAACTCCTAAAACGGTTTTAAAAAATGACGTGGAGCTCTTCATTTAATCACTTTCCAGAAATGTATTGTTCTGTTTCTGACTTTGAGTGTGAGTTTCGTCTCTCAAACTTTGGTGATTATAACTAACCACAAAAACAACATAATTCAGGTTGAGCGAGTAAACAGACGGAACATCCGCCGCCACAGGCAAGGCTGATCAAATTCCCGCCACAGCATTAATGTGACGTACATCCGTTTACAACGCCGGTCCAATGAGCATTGCGGAAGCTGTCACGAGGCCGCGTCGTGGACCAATCAAAGGGCGCCGGCGGGAAACTCATCTGCTCACGGAAGGGCGCGTGGACATTTGGCGCAAGTTATTCTTCAGGGAGGATTAAATTCAGACAGCGGACACTGGAACCGGATTAAACTGCTTAAAACATATCTTAAAAAGGTAAATTCATCATGAAAGTTGTATTTAAATGCGATGTCTGAGCTGTTGATTTGATTTAAGCGTAAGAATTCTCTGGTGTTATAAAACATTGAGACTGTCAATTAGAGTTCTTACCGCGGGATTGTTTTTAAAGATAAAAGATCTAATGAAGCCTCGTTGTTTTAGCTGACTGACAGACTTCTAAAATGTTTTATACACGTTAATCTAGTCTGACAAAGACGATCAAGCACAGTCGTTTAATCAGATTAATACATTTAACGTTGCTGTTTTTTTCCCAACACCTGTGAGAAGGTACAGAATTTTTTTTTTTTTTTACCTTAAATTTAAAGATACATTAAAAATGGTCAATATTTTACACAAAAAAATTCTGCTGGAAAAATTAAAACTAATGCAAATCAATGTTCAGTGGTTTTCTTCAATTTAATTTTATTTAACTTTTTACAGTAAAAGATGTTGGTCAGATGTTACAGTCTCTAAAATGTAAAACCAAAATGTAGTGCACTTTTTTTTTTAATTAATTTATTTTTTGAGCAGATTAATTACTGATAATTGTTGACGATTCCACAAAAGTGGTGACTGAAAACAATACAACTTTATCTCATCAATCAAGGTTATTAATCCACAAAGTGATGAGTCTGAGTTTCATATCATCAAAGGCCTTTTTGTCTCTTTCTTCTGTTTTGATTTTAGTTTTGACTTTTGACTTTTTTTAGAATTTTGGTGTAAAATGGAAAATAATGTATTTCTTTAAAAAGGTAGTTGTACCATAATGGAATTATAATGATTATAAAATGTAGTCAGGTTTTATTTTACCATTTAAAAAAAAAAAAATCTCTAATTGTTGAAGTGTTACAGAATCCGAGCAGACATTTCAAATTTAATACTTTTGTTTAAACTTGAGTTTGGAATAGAGATAGAAAAACATTTTAAAAAATCCTAACTTTGAATGTGTTAGTGAAATATATACGTGATGTTGGTAAAATTGCTGTGTCGTAACAAACATCAATAATGTTGTTCATCCCATCATTAAAATTCCAGGATTGTTGGTCAAAACCTTTCTTTTCTCAATGATAAACTTTGTTTTTTTTTTGTTTTTTTTTTCGACAGAAAATGCCGAGCACACGCTCCAGAGGTCAGGCTCAACCCACGCTGCCGTTCCCTCGCCGAAAGTCCTGCAGGGTGGCTTCTCGCTCCAAGACGCCCCTGCTGGAAAAAACGGGGACATCTGCAGTAACTTCGCCTGTCAAATCTCACAGTCCTCTCTCGGCTACGACAAGGATTCAGCCCCTGTCTCCACGCCGCCCCACTGACCGGGCCGCGCCCCTGTCTCCATGCCGCCCCACTGCCTCAGACCGGGCCACGCCCCTGTCTCCACGCCGCCCCACTGACCGGGCCATGCCCCTGTCTCCGCGCCGCCCCACTGCCTCAGACCGGGCCACGCCCCTGTCTCCGCGCCGCCCCACTGCCTCAGACCAGGCCACGCCCCTGTCTCCTCGCCGCCCCACTGACCGGGCCACGCCCCTGTCTCCACGCCGCCCCACTGCTGCTGACCAGGCCCCTCCCCTGTTTCCTCGGTGCCAGGATGCTGGAGCGTCCTTGTTCAGCCTCCCTCTCAGAGTTCCACTCAGTCCTCATAAGCGCACAAGTAAGACATCAACAACTGATGTCATGAAAACATCTTTTTCTTTTTTTTTTGGGGGGCGGGGTATTTTCAGGACCTGACCTCCACACCGAGGTCACGTGTGTTAACGTCACCCTTAAAGATCCTGTGTTTTGTTTCTCGAGGTGATGACAACGGTTGTAACCTGCTCGGGTCGCCGCCAAAGCAGAGCAGGTCGGCGCCGGCTGCACTTTGGAAAAAGGGCGCTGACGAGAACTCGCCTTCACCTCGACCGTCCATGTCTCCACGCTCAAAGTCTGACAGGAAGGAGGCGTTTGCCGGGAGTCCCATGGGTCAGACGTGGGAGAAGAGGCCGCCGATCGCTCGGCTCTTCGCAGAAAGTACGAGTGCTCTGGTTCCTGGTTCGTCTTTAGTCCTGATCCCTGTTAACCACCTGCTGTTTGTGTCCAGAGTCGCGGTACCACAGCTTGAAGCGAGCGCTCCACACGGCCGCTCCCGAGCGGCTCCTGTCCAGGGAGGCGGAGCGAGCGTTCATCCGGTCCTTCTTGGAGGATGGGGTGCTGCGGGCGCTCGCGGGCAGCCTCTACATGTCCGGCGCGCCGGGAACGGGAAAGACGGCATGCCTGAACTGTGTGCTGCAGGAGATGAAGGTGGGTTAGCGGGAGAGCTGCGAGACCTGGATCGCTCTTAAAACCTGTTAGATCCGAGTCCTTCTTTGAATTTCATCACTTTGTTGATTGATCTCGTAAACCACGGGTGACGGTGGATTTTGTTTGTTGGTGATGCTGCGTGCAGGATGAGCTGGCGGCTGTGCAGACAGTGCTGGTGAACTGTATGAGTCTGCGGCGCTCCCACGCCATCTTCCCCCTGCTGGCCGACAGGCTGCGAGCGCCCGGCGGTCAGAGCGGCCTGCGGCGGTTCCTGACCGGCCCGGGACCCACACTGTGAGTCGACAGCAGCACGTTTAGAACACCAGAGATAAAAACACAAAACAGTTTTAGCTCCTGAAAAGTTTCCAAACACTTTTTTTTTTTTTTTTTAAGACTTTTGAGCTGAAACGACTCATTGATCCAAAAACCGATCAGATTGACAGGTGAATATTTCAGTTTCCTCTGAGATGAGATCAAACTGCACACGAAGGATCCAAACTTCTTAAACTGATTCAAAAGACTTTGTTTTTTTTAAACCAGTTTTGATCTCGTTGGCCTGAAACTAAAATGTCTTTTCTCTTCTAAAGTTGCAGAGAAACAAGTTTTAAAGTAGATTATAAACTTCTGCAGTAATAAAACACTGAAAAGTGCTTTAAATCTGTTTTTAAATCAGTTTTAAGGTCTCTATTTTTGAAGGTAAAAATTGTTTGCTTCTGTACTTCTTCCATTTTTTAATTGTACACTTGAATGAAACAGTCTCAAAATAAGTCTGACTTAATTTTTTAATAATTTGTTAGCTGGTTATTTGGAGGTGGTTAATATTGACAGATTATTGTTGCGTTCACATTCTGGGAACCCGTCATTATGTCCTATTTTATTTATTATGTTGTTTTTATGTGTAACTGTTGTTGACTTGTCTAATAAACTGAACGCGTCGCTTCAGGTTGCTGGTTCTGGATGAAATGGACCAACTGGACAGTAAAGCACAAGACGTCCTCTACACCATTTTCGAGTGGCCGTACCTGCCCAAGTCCCGCCTCCATCTCATTGGTAAGAGCTCCACCCACATCAGTCAGAATCCGGTTGTTAAGCTCTGAGGTAACGCATCACGTGATAAATCTGTTTCCGGGTCCAAAGACCTGCAAGTTTATAATTAAAGTTACATCCTTTTAAGGATCTACAGTTTAAGTTTAGTTTGTGTTTACAGTGCGCACAAACCTCCGTTAACCACATTCGTCTCTTTCTAAAGTAAGAACACTTAATAAAACTTTTTTTTTCCAAACTTCGCTTTCCCCCCGAACGACAAACAGGAAGCGATCGCGGCTCACAGCAACTCCCACTGAAAATAACGGAGAAACGACCCGAGCTTCTGGCATTTTTACATAAAACAAACACAATAACATCTATAAACCCAGTTAATATATCCAGGAGAGATTTATGTTGGCGTGTTCATGCTGTTGTCTGTGTGCAGCCTGATCAGAGCGTCTCAGTGCAGTTCTCAGTGTTAATGACAGCGCGCCTTTTTTGTTTGGAGCCGGAAGTTGAGACGTCGCATGATGTGTTACGTCACACTTAAACAACCGGATGACTGAGGTGGAAAAAAAAAAAGATCGTTAAAACACTTTCACTGGAGGCGCTGATTGGTTGATTGATTGACAGCTTTCGTTTTCACTTTAGAAACCCAGGATTTGGTTTTCAATCAGTCATTTTATTTGCGCGCAGGAATCGCCAACGCTCTGGACCTGACCGACCGCATCTTGCCCAGACTCCAGGCGCGGCCTAGCTGTCGTCCCCTGCTGTTGAACTTCCCTCCTTACAGCCGCCAGGAGCTCACTGCCATCGTCCAGGACAGACTGTCTGAGGTGCCGTAGCCACGCCCCCCCCCGCCTCAAAAGCCTTTGGTCTGAGTTTGTTCTGAGTTTTGTGTTTTTCTGCCGTAGGCATCAGCTGAGGGGATCCTGGATTCAGCAGCGGTCCAGTTCTGCGCCCGGAAAGTGTCGGCTGTATCCGGAGACGCCCGGAAAGCTTTAGATATCTGCAGGTAAAAAAAAAAAAACACTGACTGTTACACAAATCAAACTTCTTAATTTATCTTTTTAAATTCTGTGTTTGTGATGTTTGTCAAAAAATTTCAGAGATAACTTATTTCATGGAGGTCCTGTTTTGTCGTTGGAGGTGATATTTTACAGCAAGAAACTCGTCTGCCATCCCCGTTGCCATGGAAACGCATTCTGACATCTCTGTCTTTTTATTTCTAGTCTCTGTTAATTACACTTTTGTTTTTCAGGCGAGCCGTGGAGATGGTGGAGTCGGATGACAGACAGAAAGTGGCTGATTCAGAAGTGGAGGTCAAAGGTCGGTGCTGTTTAAATCTTTGTCATTTAAAAAAATATATTGGGTTCAGTTTTTGTGAATAAATTTATTGCTGCATGCGTGTTTCTGACTTTCATGTCCTATGGTGTCTCCAGCGTCACGGGTTGGCGTTCCGCAGGTCGCTCGAGTGCTGTCGGAGGTTTACGGCGACCGCATGGCGTCGCCGAGCGGTGCCGGGGGAGAGATTTTCCCGCTGCAGCAGAAGCTGCTGGTTTGCTGCCTGCTGCTGCTCGTGCAAAACGGCAAAAGCAAAGAGGTCGTCCTGGGCAAGGTGAGCGCCAACGCCACATGTTAGCCTCATGATGCTATCAGGGAAGGATGCCACCTCACGTCATCAAATTGACAGGGCTGAAGGATCAGTTTTATAGTTAGAATACCAGCTCTGTGCAAACCGTGTTCAGGTAGATTAGCATCTGTTGCACTTCAGTCACGCACAAGGCCCCAATGACAGTTGTTAGTCATCACTTTCATGAAATTGCTTAAAAAGAACATCAGACACATCTGACATCTGTTGCTTTCACTTTGCTGCTTCGGTTCAGTAACTCTGTCGTTATACTGCCCCCTGTCTTTGGCGTTGGTAATGCAGCTTGTGCCTATGTAACTTTGCACAACGAAGTATTAACATTGTGCTCAGTGTCGTAAATCACGTTTGCATGTCTCTTCAATCGCCTGTTTCACCGCGTTAGCAGTTGGGCTCGTTCCAAGCTAAATGCTGCCCCCTGTGGACAGATCAGTCATTACCAAATGTGTTCTTAATGGTCATAAATCATGTTTTTAGAGCTTGTAATTCTTTATGCTCCTCCTGTTTAAATGCAGCGCCCCCTGGTGGACGAGGATGTAATTTTTATTTATTGTTTTTCAGCTCCATGACGTTTACAGCCGTTTGTGTGCTCAGAGGCAGGTGGGCGGAGTCAGTCAGGGGGAGTGTCTGTCACTCTGCACCCTGCTGGAGAGTCGAGGAATTTTCTCTCTGAAGAAAGCCAAAGATGCGCGACTCACCAAGGTACGACTCCGTCACTTTGACTAGACACCAAACGCTTTGTTGGCAAAAAAGTTTATCGCTTTGCGTGATGCTGAGCGGTTAGTAAACAGGTAACTGACCAGCAGACGTTGTCATGGTGATGCAGTAACCCTTTTTTTTTTTAAATTGTCTTGCAGGTGTTTCTCAAGATCGAAGAGCGCGACGTGGAAAACGCTCTGAAGGATAGAACGCTGCTCGGAAACATTCTGTCTGCAGGACTCCCGTGATCGCAGTTTACAGCGCCCCCTGCTGAGGATCTGTAACTTTGTTTTCTTTTTCTCCTCATCGTTGTTTTGGTTAAAATGTTGAACCTGCATTAGTTCTGATTTAACAGAATCACTTTGGATTTGATTTTTTTTCCAACTGTAAATAAACATGTACAAGCACTTTTATTTATTTTTATATTTTCTGCTGAGCTGCTGCTCCAGTCAATCACTCCCATTATTGATCTTAATTTTAACAGAAAACTGAATCACTTTTTTTAAAAGGGGGGTCATTTACATCCAGTTTGAAACACCTTTGATTTAACCTGAAACCCATTTTAAAATCAATTTATCCCCCCTTTAATAACTCAGTGCTAAAGTGGGCATTGTCCACTAAAATGTGATTTGCTGTTTACTTGGCCCCGCCCACTATATAAAAAATGACTCACCCGTCATTATCAGTTTTTTTTTTTTGAGTGGTTGAATGAATGCAAACTCTGACAGGAAATGGTCCAAAATAAAAGCCCCACAGACAGGAAGTGGTCCAAACTGCTGTAAAAAGTAAATGATTATTATTTTTTAAGGTTTTGTGTAATTTGACATCACACAAGCTTGACGAGGATAAATGTCAGTTCTTATGTTCAGAGCCATCTAAGCTGGTTTATTTGGAACTGTGACTGGGTCGTGTTGGAGTGGGCGGAGCTTTGGTTCAGACTGGTGCCTGTCGACCTAAACGGCCTCTGATTGGATTAAAGCGTTAACGGCCGCTCAGCCGCAAACAATTTAATCAGATGCAGAGAAGGTTTGGTGGTGGGGCTGAGAAATGTTTAATTACTGATAAGTGATGGGAGGGCGGGGCTTATAGCAAAGTGTGTTTTTTTTGGGGGGGGGGGGGGGCGTACTGCAGTTGGACTTTTTTAGCTACGTTTTAGGTTAGCTACATTTAACCACAAGATTTATCCTTTAATATTCTTACCTTATGACATCAAAGTTATTAAATGCTAAGCTGGCTGAAACAGAGTTAAGAATTGTTTTCCAATGATGGGGTCGTGACCCCACACGGGGTCTGACACAGAGTCAAAAACAGGACCATAAAAAGTTGTACATTAAGACGTAAAAAAAAAAAAAACTTCAGCTGGTTTTATTCAAAACGTGATTGACAGCAACAGCGGATGAAAACATTTTAACTAAATGCAGCAGGTGATCAAATCTGATCAATAAACAAATTGTAAACATTCTGTATTCTTTGCCAACAAATCATGTTACGAAAAACTAAAAATCACTTTCCCCAAACACTTTTGAACATATTTTAACCAAGTAAAAAAACAAAACCCTACAATCTGATCAACACTTCAGATCTTTCTGTGATCGTCCAAACTTTTACTGTCAAAAACCAAAAATCACACACATGAAAGGGAAGAATATGTAACACCGAAAATACTTTAAATTGTTTTTAAAAAGCAGGAAACAGTTTCTGAAGTAAAAAGAAAAAAGCATGATTTTCATTGTCAAATTATAAACAATATTTCTGCCTATAAAATGTCAGAAAAACAGTACAATAATAAGTCCATTTCCAGTAGATTTTGCCCAAAACCCTTTTTTCTTTCAATCAAAGATGTTTCATTTACATTTGACTTTTCTTTTTTCTTCTTGTCAATTAATCAATTTCAGATCTGGAGTTTTAATTTTCACATAAAACCTAAAATACCAAATTTAATAGTAGTTTTGATTTAAAATATTTCAGATTTTTTTTTTTAAGAAAAAATAGAATGAGACTTTTGTGCCTTCAGCAGTAAAACATCTAAACTGGCTCATTGTGTAAACTGAGGATAAACTGGTTTAAAGTGCTTTTAATCACATTACCAGCAAAACTGTTTCAACCTGCTGTAAACTAGTTTCAACAAGCTGCTGGTTTTAAACTTTTCTGCACCAAAGTTAATCTGGTTTAAACTTTAAAATCTGTTTTGAACTAAATTTAAAAGCAGTGATTTAATATTTTACTGGCTTTAAAGCAGCTTGAACATAAAATATCCTAAAGTGACTTTAATCTGTTAACTCAGACTGAATACACACAGGTTTAAAGCGCTTATAACCCATTTCCAATCAATCCTAAACCAAGTCTAACTACTTTTTTTTTTTTTTTTTTTTAACCTGAGCTGCCCTAAAAGTGAACTAGTTTAAACTGGCTACATTTATTATTAACTGGGTTTAAACTGGTATACACTGAGAATAAACTGGATTAAAGTGCTTTTAGCCACAGATTACCATCTTTTTTTCTTTTTTTTTTTACTGCCTTTAAACAACATAAAATATCTTTAATCTGGTAACTTTTTAAAGTTTTTTTTAATCCATTTTATATGCACCTGAAACCAGATAACTTTTATACTCTTTCAGACTGTTCTAAAGTTAAAATCAGATAAAGTGGGAAAAAAAAACCAAACTTTAAATAGTCTGGTCAGAAATCATTGAGAGAACGATGTTGTACGTTACACTTATTAACAGGAATAATCTGACTCACTCCTGGATACTAACAAAGTAAAAAAAAAAAAATTTCCACATTTAGAAATCTGTGAAGCTAAACATTGAGTTTATCGCATCGCTGCCCCTCCCACACAACCCTAGAGGTTTGGTATCGTTAGAAAGTTTAGGATGTCTAGATATAACTGGTAACAGTAAAAAAAAAAATACAGGCCCCACTGTGACATATGACAGCACAGTCGTTAACCGTGCTATTAACGGAATTCAAAGACCGCCTGCGAGTAGCGGAAGAGGCAACACATGAAGTAGGTCGAGAGTGGATCACTGCAACCTTCAACATGGGGGTTTGTATGACAGCAAACGCTCTGATCTGAAGAAGAAAGCTGCTCACATAATTCAAAATGTAGCCGATTCTATAGAACGACAGCTTTCATTTGGCGTCTTATATGTCCCACGTTTACAAGATAATTATTTTGTGCAGAAAATAAATCATGTAGGCTTGAGTGGGTCAATAAAAGTGCTCATAC
Source organism: Thalassophryne amazonica (assembly GCF_902500255.1). NCBI lineage: Eukaryota > Metazoa > Chordata > Actinopteri > Batrachoidiformes > Batrachoididae > Thalassophryne > Thalassophryne amazonica. The sequence continues at coordinate 4,293,727 of NC_047117.1, read as the reverse complement.
TTCATAGTGAGGCCTAGTATTTTTACTGTTACCAGTTATTTTCTAGTCTAGGGTTGGGGGGGTTTGCACACGGGCCCATGCTGGCCCATAGCCTACATTAGCATAACGGGATCTGCCCAACACAGCAGTGGAGCCGCGATTGGTGCACCAACTCAAAAACATGTATTCCGTTATTACGCTGTTGTGGACGTTAAGTCACAATCTCAAAAACTGGTGGCAAATCACTCTCAACTTTGCTGTCTAATAATTTCAAAGATACACATTTGTGCCGACTCAAACATTTTCGCAAAAAGTGAAGTATTAGCGTAGCAACGATCACAACAACTAGATTAACATCCTGTTTTTCTGCCAGTGTGGTGAAGCCTATGCTAGCGTACATGCAGCTGTACGACAAATCCTAAAACATTCAATATTTATTGTTCCCTTTTTACATTATCACTGTATTCAAGAGCTCAAGTTGCAGGAGAAAAAAGAACTCAGATGTAACAATTATTAGTGAACACGAGCAAGTTTAAAAAAAAAAAAAATTGCACAGCTACACTTTTATGACGGCATTCTTATGCAAAACAAAATGTGACCTGTGATGTCACAATCCTGTTCATTATTTTTACTCGACACATCCACAGATTTACATACACTGGACCGAGGAGAGCGAGGGGCAGCAGTAGCGCCCCCTTGTGTCTGCTGGAATTTTTTTGACCCAGACCACTGAGAAAGCATGCAGGGGTGGCCAAGTGGTTAGTGGGCTTGGTTTCAGTGCAGAAGGGTCCCGGTTCAAACCCCTGCCGCATTTCTCCAGGTAATGTGGAGTTGCATCAGGAAGGGCATCTGGTGTAAAAATTGTGCCAAGTCAACACTCAGATCCATCTTGGATTTGATGTGGTGACCCCGAGTGAAAGCAAGGGAGCAGCCGAAGGGACTTACTTCACTTTTACTATCAGGGGAAAGTGGGCAGTTAATGCTAAATGTAAAAGCAACATGTTAAATATTAAATATGTAGTTTAAAAGTCAGTGATCAGAAATAATTTAACTTTATTTCATAAGTTAAAAAATTTTTAGTTTTTTTTTGCTGTACATATACTTTAAAATGTATTAATAGTTTCCCCCCCAAAAAACCCACTCAGCAGTAGCTGTTTTTTCCTCATCATAACTCTAAACGAGTCAAATATATAATATATTCCACTTTGGTCCTTTTATTTAAATGTTCTGATTTGTGAACTCAGCTGCTTTTGTGACCGAGAACCAAAAAAAAAAAAAAGATGGAATGATAATAATAAGAAAAAAGTAAAGATTTTTATAAGGTCAAAAACAATCCGTTGCATTTTTTTTTTAAATAACTGTAAAAAGTTCATTTTAATCAAACTCAAACACCCAGCGGTTCTCCGTGTCCTGTCCTGTGTTCTCAGGGGGGCAGGGATCACCTTGCCGCCGGCGCCGTCTCTACCTCAGCCGTGCTGAGAAGCAGCGCATGTACTCCGTCATCCAGTGATCCTCCGCCGGCTTCAGCAGCGAGCGCCTGAGTGCGTCCAGATCAGCCGAGCGTGCCCGCCAGCGGTCCAAGTTTGAGCTGCGCTTGGCCGCCTGCCGCCCTGGCGGCGTGCTGGTGGTGTGGTTCTGTGAAAGCAGAGAGGAGGCATTTTATTATTCATGTCTGCAGTGTTTGGTGACGCAGCTCCGGTTCTCCTCTGAACGTTTCAGGCTCTCAGAGCTTCAGCTAAGCATCACACACAAAACAACCAGCAACAAAAAAACAATAGAGTCCACGATTTCTGTACATTTTATTCTGGCAGCGACTCCTCCACATGGAGGCTGACATGCCAAGACATGGACGTCTGAAGTCCAAACATTTTTTCTCTACAGTTTAAAGCACACATGAAAAGTACAGAGTATCCAGAAAGTATTCACAGCTCTTCATCTTTTCCACATTTTATGTTACAGCCTTATTCCAAAGTGGATCAAATTCATTTTTTACCTACACACATTACCCCATAATGACAATGTGAAAAAAGTTCTCTTTATTTTATTATTATTATTTTTTTAGACTTTTCACTCCTTAGTAAAAAGGCACATGGTGGTGGCCAAGTGGTTAATGCGCTTGGTTTCAGTTCGGAAGGTTCTGGGTTCAAATCCCACCCCTGCCACATTTCTCCATGTAATGTGGAGTTGCATCAGGAAGGGCATCCGGCGTAAAACCTGTGCCAAATCAACATGCAGATCCACCTTGGATTTGCTGTGGCGACCCCGAGTGCAAACAAGGGAGCAGCCGAAGGGTCTTACTAGTAAAAAGGCACATGGCAGCCTGCCTGGAGTTTGACAAAAAGGCACCTGAAGGACTCGGGAAACAAAATTCTCTCCTCTGATGAGGTAAAGATTTAAGAAGGCCAGGCACCGTCCCTACAGTGAAGCATGGTGGTGGCAGCATCACGCTGTGGGGATGTTTTTCAGCGGCAGGAACTGGGAGACTAGTCAGGATTGAGGGAACGATGAATGCAGCAAATATACAGAGTCATCCTGGATGAAAACCTGCTCCGGAGCGCTCTTGACCTCAGACTGGGGCGACGGTTCATCTTTCAGCAGGATAATGACCTTAAGCACACAGGCAAGATATCAAAGGAGTGGCTTCAGGACAACTCTGTGAATGTCCTTGAGTGGACCAGCCAGAGTCCAGACCTGAATCCGACTGAACATCTCTGGAGAGATCTGAAAATGTGTGTGCACCGACACTCCCCATCCAACCTGATGGAGCTTGAGAGGTGCTACAAAGAGGAATGGACCAAACTGCCCAAAGATAGGTGGACCAAGCTTGTGGCATATTCAAGAAGACTCAAGAAGGCTGCATCAACAAAGTATTGAGTAAAGGCTGTGAATACTTATGTTGATTCATTGAACATGAGATTTATTAGTCTTTTTTATTTTCAATAAATTTGCAAAAATTAAATAAAAATAAAACTCTTTCATATTGTCATTATGAGGTGTTGTGAGCAGAATTTTGAGGGATAAAAAATGAATTTACTCCATTTTGGAATAAGGCTGTAACAACAAAATGTGCTGTGAATACTTTCTGGATGTGCTGTATGAACCATTAGAAACTCCACCCCCTGCGGCTCAGGAGGCGTGTCCAGTACTGGTTTTGAATTTGCTCGTTCTGTACATGAGCGGACGCTTTTCCACCTTAAGCGGTAATGTTTCAGCAGTGAGGGGAAGAAGAAAAAAATGTAAAATCACTCACCGCATTTATTGACCTTCTGACCTCTGCCGGCTTCACGCTGGCCGTCTGCCGGTTCTCCTCTTTGCTGCCGGTTGGCTGCTGGCTCTTCGCCCTCACTGGTTTCTGGGATGCAGGCGCACTGTTGTCATAGGAACTGTGCTGGCATACCGGTTCAGAGCGAGGGGTGCGGCGTCGATGACGCCGTTTAGGTCTCTGGTTTACTGGTGCCGCGTCAGAAGATCTAGAGTCAGCCGGGCCATTGTCTGTTGCTGTGTCATCAGCGGGTCGGCCAGCGTTTGGAACCTCGGGTGGCCGAGCGCCTTTAGCTTCACTCACGGCGTTTTCTATGACGGAAAACTCCAAGTTAGTGATGTATGACATCATGTACTTTATAGTTTTCAGGAGTAAAAGAACATTTGCGACAAAATAATAATCTGCAGAAAATCAATAATGTCCATCACACAAAGACGTAGCAGTCCGAGGATCCGGTCATTAAATAAACTTAAACAGCTGCAGAATGACAACCATCAAAGACAATTACTTAAAAGTATTAAGTATCTGTATTGTTTGGGTGCTAGATTTCTCACCTGTAGATGGCGCTATATCTTCATCTGATGTCTCGTTCTCAGTTGGGACCTCCGGCCCCGGTTTGGACTTGACCTCTGCCAGGCTCTGTCTGACCACCAAGGCTGTGGGCGGGGCCACAGACAGAGGGGCGACTTTGTTCCTGCTTGGGTGGGGCATGGACCAGCCGCTGGAGTCAGAGTCGCTGTCCCAGCCCTCCCAGAACCAGGGATTGTGGGAATGTTCCATCAACCGCCGGGTCAGACGGTACTTCAGCGAGTCCTCGTAGCATTTAGAAAACGTCTCCCATTTGGGATCCCGGAACTTCTTCATGTACTCTGTGCGAACTTTCTTGGTCACCATGGCTCCTCTGATCCCGCGCTTAATCACTGCGAAGCAGCAGAAATACAACATACCAATGGTTATGGTCACAATCTGCAGGGGTGGAGCCAGGGGGTACAATCAACGGGCTGAGCAAAATAATACAGCAATAACACGTCCAAATAGTCAACGTTACATTTTTTAGTGTCGCGTTCTGCAAGTGAGAAGGTCGATTTGTTTGAGAGAATGCTATGCTAGCTACAGCTCATTTGCAGATTAGACAGTTCACAAACATTACTTTAAGTAATTAAGCTATTGCTTGGATAGCAACTGTGCTAGCGAGCACACTAGCTGATGTGTTTCAGTCCCTAGTTTGCTAACATGACTGGTTAGCATGGCTAGTTAGCATGTGGGGATTGTGTACAATTATAACAGTTTTAATTTCTGACAACAACAGAAGGTAACACTGAAAGGAGACGCCGACATTAGATGCCTTGTCGTCAGGTAATGCAAGGTTTCACATCTTTGGCGGTATTTGTCGTAAAGATGACAGAACTTTTTTTGTCTTGCCAATCTGGCAGACACCAAATCATTTTCATTATCTTGCTGGTGTCCTAACTTCAGCTCTTCTGACAACAAATGCAGTTTATCCTTTAAACAACTTTCCTGTTGTTGGGACGATTTTCTTGTTGTTGTTCTTTTTTACGTCTCGGTTATACTGCCCCCCCATGGTTCATGCAGGTTTTGCAATTCAAAGCCAAATTGGAAACACAAAGAATGCTTGAAACAAATGTCACCTGTCTGATGACAGCATGACCTGTAATACTGGCCACTACCTGTAGGGGCATTATAACAACTGGAAGAACTGCTCTGAAACAACAACAGCAACAACAAGAAAGTTTCAAGAAAGTTTGAGTTTGTCTTCATCAAGTGAGAAAAAGTTTGAGTTAAGTCACCTTGATACCTGCACGTATTTATCCCCTGCACTGACGCACGATTCATTGTGTCAGTGAAACCTGCTGTGTTCCGCTGGATGCTGCATTGTATAAAAATAATTATTTTGTAGCAGATTAATCATTTGCTCTCAGAGTTTAGCTGATGAAACCACCTCTAATCGCTCCGGAATCACAGAGAAATTTTCTACAGCTGTTCTTGTGTGCTTCATTGCACAGAGAACGCCTTTGGAATCTTCTCAAAGGTAATTATTTCTAATATTTATATTGTAATGTCTTGGTAAAACAGGTGCATTTTCATTCCTTCTTATGAGAATTTGTAAAATTATGTTTATGATAGATTTAACATCCCGTCATAATTGTTCAGGTGAGGTGCGCTGTGATGCGCTACACTGATGCAGTGACACAGTGTTTTCGAATTGTTTGTGCAATGTTCACGTGTAGTTCACAAAATTAATGCGTGCCACAGATTTTGAACATTTCAAAATATTCTTTGCACTCTTACATGCAGTTGCACAGTTTTCAACGAGTTTACTCTCTGAAACAACAGACAGCGTACCAGTGCGTGGATTAAATTCATGCAAGTGGCGGCACCTTACACGATGCCAGCTCTAATCTGCCCCCTGGTGGACAAAGCTTTAAATGCTTCTGTTTTCACCAGATATACTTTCCATTAAAACAATAATTTTATTCGATCATATTCAGTGACCTGATGACTACTTTGGCGCTGCTGCCTTTAAATATCTCCGATCTTCGTGAAAAACAACCTTTTCGTAATTTATTTGCTGTGAGCTGAAATAAATCCATCTGAAAACAAAACCTCCAGTAAATATTTCATTTTTCCATCAGTTTATAGTTTTTAAAAAAGTGTTTTCGTATTTTCAGCACCGAGGGTTCACACGGAGCGTGAGATTAAACCGATTCACCGTCTGTAAACACGTCAAGACGACGCCAATTACGTTAGTTAGCTTTGTCATAACTTAACTAAATAGTGAGCTTGATCATCGAATGTCAAACATTAACGTTACTCACCCGGACCTCATTCAGGCTGATTTCAGATCAGTTTGTGTCGTTTTTCCCCCCAGTTGACTGAGCGCGCACACACTGAGCGGAGTCAAGATCACCGCAATATAACAAGTAACTTCTGGTACGAACCTTCACAGTAAGTTAACAGCTCGCACGAAGACGAAACTTAAAAAAATAATTAACATCTGAAATAAAATCTAAAAAGTTTAAATAAGCATTAAAACTGATGTATCTAAAAGATAGAATCACTACTTAATAGGTGCATTTGCAAAATAAAAGTGCTCAAATACAAGGAGAAACTTTAGTACAAAAGTTATAATAAAAATGTACAAAACATATAAAATTTAAGACAAAATAAAATATAAAACACGAGGAAAATAAAATGAAATGGTAACCTTAAAGCATAAATTATAGCCAAGGCACCAGAAGAGGAAACAAAATTGTGAGGAAAAATTAGATTTTATGATTCAGTGAGATGTAAAAAGAACTGCGTTACTTTTGGTTTAAACCGTTTTACTGTCAACGCTTGTAGCCTTTATTTTGAAGGTGCAGTGTATGTACGATGTAATACTGGTTAACTGCCGCTAACCTGACGGGCGCAGAGCAGAAATTAGTCCATCATGAAAAAAAAAACAGGTTGTGTTTTTGGGAGCAAATTGCGCGTGCGCGCTGCGCATCGTTAATGCAGCGAGAACAGGTGACAAAAAACACCTATTAATCTGTCCATTATCAAAAACATGTCAAATGCAGTTTTATCGTTATAAACTGTTGAATGTCAGACATTCTAAAACCTTTTTAAATGGCACCAATTAAACTAATTAATAGGTGATTTATGGCCGTTTGATGACACTCGCAAAAACATTTAACTGACATATTTTAAATGTGTTATCTTAGAGTTATATAAAAAATCCAGCAGCAAAAATTTGGACAAAATAAAACTAGAAGGGGCACTCAAGAGTGTGCATCCTTCTTATTGCCTTGGCAACAGGTTGCCAGGGTGATATTTCTCCTCAGTCATCTCTCTTCCTCCATCACTCGGACCTCCTACACCAAAAAGAATATAGTAGTTATCACCGGAAACGGTGCTTAGACGCCGTTTCAGCGGTTTTCAAAGAGGCGGACTGGAAGCGCTGGTGGTCACATGACCTCTTGGAACTAAATGATTAGTTTGTGGTGCCAGTTCATTTCCCAGCATGCCCTGGGCCCGAGCTGGACTTTATAACCCAGGTTCATTTACAGTTTGTTCCCTTTATGTCATGGTGGTTTCTGCTGAACACCAGCTTTCAGAGGGGCCGGCCCATCTCCAGCTCCGCCCCTCTAATCAATCAACATAAACACACATGATTGGCTGCTAACAGAAGAATGTATTTCCACGTGAATTTGGGGGCAGAGTCTTGTTAAATTCTTTTCTAGTATTTTTTTGAAATGGTCACCTAAGGATTTGAACTGGTTTAAATTAGATCACTTGCACCGGATTTAATTAATCTGATTCAACAATTACCGTCATAAATCTGGATGATTTATAATTCTGAAATGCTTTTTGATTTTGATCTGATTTATAAGATGGCTTATGAAACCCGTTTAAACTGGTTGTTCTGTGACTTAGACACGGATGCTTTTTTTAAATAAATTGTCCTCATAAAATTATTTTACAATTTTTGACTTTTTCTGAAGTAAACATTGAACCGATCTGCTAATTACTTTTTTATGATTAATCAGATCAAAGTATTTGGTAGCTGTGGCTCTAAATAAACACATAAACATAATTGAAGCACCAAAAACAATGAGATCAATAATCAGGCAAAACTGATCAGATTGGTTAGACTCTTTCTCTCCGATTGTCCTGTCTGAGTTATTTTCATTAGTTACTTCATCTAAACCATCAACATGTCTATTAGACCCCATTCCTACCAGGCTGCTCAAGGAAGCCCTACCATTATTTAATGCTTCGATCTTAAATATGATCAATCTATCTTTATTAGTTGGCTATGTACCACAGGCTTTTAAGGTGGCAGTAATTAAACCATTACTTAAAAAGCCATCACTGACCCAGCTATCTTAGCTAATTATAGGCCAATCTCCAACCTTCCTTTTCTCTCATAAATTCTTGAAAGGGTAGTTGTAAAACAGCTAACTGATCATCTGCAGAGGAATGGTCTATTTGAAGAGTTTCAGTCAGGTTTTAGAATTCATCATAGTACATAAACAGCATTAGTGAAGGTTACAAATGATCTTCTTATGGCCTCAGACAGTGGACTCATCTCTGTGCTTGTTCTGTTAGACCTCAGTGCTGCTTTTGATACTGTTGACCATAAAATTTTATTACAGAGATTAGAGCATGCCATAGGTATTAAAGGCACTGCTGCGGTGATTTGAATCATATTTATCTAATAGATTACAATTTGTTCATGTAAAATGGGGAATCTTCTTCACAGACTAAGGTTAATTATGGAGTCCACAAGGTTCTGTGCTAGGACCAATTTTATTTACTTTATACATGCTTCCCTTAGGCAGTATTATTAGACGGTATTGCTTAAATTTTCATTGTTACACAGATGATACCCAGCTTTATCTATCCATGAAGCCAGAGGACACACACCAATTAGTTAAACTGCAGGATTGTCTTACAGACATAAAGACATGGATGACCTCTAATTTCCTGCTTTTAAATTCAGATAAAACTGAAGTTATTGTACTTGGCCCCACAAATCTTAGAAACATGGTGTCTAACCAGATCCTTACTCTGGATGGCATTACCCTGACCTCTAGTAATACTGTGAGAAATCTTGGAGTCATTTTTGATCAGGATATGTCATTCAAAGCGCATATTAAACAAATATGTAGGACTGCTTTTTGCATTTACGCAATATCTCTAAAATTAGAAAGGTCTTGTCCTCAAAGTGATGCTGAAAAACTAATTCATACATTTATTTCCTCTAGGCTGGACTATTGTAATTCATTATCATCAGGTTGTCCTAAAAGTTCCCTAAAAAGCCTTCAGTTAATTCAAAATGCTGCAGCTAGAGTACTGACGGGGACTAGAAGGAGAGAGCATATCTCACCCATATTGGCCTCTCTTCATTGGCTTCCTGTTAATTCTAGAATAGAATTTAAAATTCTTCTTCTTACTTATAAGGTTTTGAATAATCAGGTCCCATCTTATCTTAGGGACCTCATAGTACCATATCACCCCAATAGAGCGCTTCGCTCTCAGACTGCAGGCTTACTTGTAGTTCCTAGGGTTTGTAAGAGTAGAATGGGAGGCAGAGCCTTCAGCTTTCAGGCTCCTCTCCTGTGGAACCAGCTCCCAACTCAGATCAGGGAGACAGACACCCTCTCTACTTTTAAGATTAGGCTTAAAACTTTCCTTTTTGCTAAAGCTTATAGTTAGGGCTGGATCAGGTGAACCATCCCTTAGTTATGCAGCTATAGACTTAGACTGCTGGGGGGTTCCCATGATGCACTGAGTGTTTCTTTCTCTTTTTGCTCTGTATGCACCACTCTGCATTTAATCATTAGTGATCGATCTCTGCTCCCCTCCACAGCATGTCTTTTTCCTGGTTCTCTCCCTCAGCCCCAACCAGTCCCAGCAGAAGAAGCCCCTCCCTGAGCCTTGTTCTGCTGGAGGTTTCTTCCTGTTAAAAGGGAGTTTTTCCTTCCACTGTCGCCAAGTGCTTGCTCACAGGGGTCGTTTTGACAGTTGGGGTTTTTCTGTAATTATTGTATGGCTTTGCCTTACAATATAAAGCGCCTTGGGGCAACTGTTTGTTGTGATTTGGCGCTATATAAAAAAAATTGATTTGATAAAATCAGTGAACTATATGTTTCCTGCAGATCATGAAATAAGAAACAAAGTCTGATTCATAAAAAATAAATGTTTATTTGTTTCTCTTTTTTGGTCTTTTTACATGTTTTTTTTTTTCTTTCTCTCTTTCAGTTGGTCCGAGTGGGCGGTACCTCGAACGAGTCACTCATACATCAGAAGGAATAAATAAGATATGTACAGCGGACATGCCGTGTTTCACTCGGTGTCCAGAGGGTGGCGCTGCTGCCTCCTTTAGAAGCACTTGCGGTGGGACGATGCTTGGTCCGGCCTCGTCGTACTCCTGCTTGCTGATCCACATCTGCTGGAAGGTGGAGAGCGGGCCAGGATGGAGCCGCCGATCCAGACCGAGTATTTACGCTCAGGGGGAGCGATGATCTGGAAGAGAGGTCAAAGGTCAGATAGGGACTAATTTCTTTATTTTAATTACTGATTACTGGTGTCGGGCTGCCGTACTTTGATCTTCATGGTGCTGGGTGCCAGAGCCGTGATCTCTTTCTGCATGCGGTCAGCGATACCCGGGTACATGGTGGTGCCGCCGGAGAGCACGTTGTTGGCGTACAGATCCTTACGGATGTCGATGTCACACTTCATGATGCTGTTGTAGGCGGTCTCATGGATACCAGCGGACTCCATACCTGATCAGAGCACACGGGACTTCAGCTGATATAACACCTGGTCGTCATGACAACCACACACGGCATCATCACAGTGAACACGCAACATATTCTCTGAAGCGCTGGCGTATAGGGATGGACGAGCTACAAATGCAGAGCTGCACACTGAGCGCTATCAGCGGACTTCCTGTGAATCTATTTTCAAACTCTGAGGTGAAATTTTGTGTCACCATCTGAGATGGCGTTCTTTTTCCCAAAACAAATGGAGGCGGACCCTTCCAACAGCACCGGTTGGCTGCGATTCATCCAACTGAGCAGGCAGACAAACTAAGGAGATCAAACCCGAGACCTGCTGGGCAGAACTCCTCCAAGTGAGGAACCCACTCAGAACCGGACTTTATGTTATGAGCATAATACTCATTTCTGTGATTTCCTGATCGACAAAAACAAATTCAGTCTCACAAACTAAAATTGATCAGAAAACAGTCTGAGCATTTAGCTGTTACATCTTTCGAAAAGTGAAGATTCCTGCGCGACTCACCGATGAAGGAGGGCTGGAACAGAGTCTCGGGGCAGCGGAAGCGCTCGTTGCCGATGGTGATGACCTGACCGTCGGGCAGCTCGTAGCTCTTCTCCAGTGAGGACGAGGACGCGGCGGTCGCCATCTCGTTCTCAAAGTCCAGAGCCACGTAGCAGAGCTTCTCCTTAATGTCGCGCACAATCTCACGCTCAGCTACAAACGAAGAAACAGGGTCGGGTCACGTCCCCACAAAAAAAACAAAAAAAAAAACAAACAAAAAAAAAAACAACAAAAAACACTACAAAACTACAGTTTAATGATGACTTTTAATCTGACGTTAACTTTAAAGCAAATTACCCCTCAGAACGAGTCAAGAACCAGCAACTATCTGGTTTAAAAGAGATATTTGGAGCATGATTTCTGCTTGGCATTCAGTTAAAAACAGGATGAAAGAGGTCAGGGTGTTTGGTGTCTTTGTTCCGAACTGCTCACACGGTGGTGACAAAGGAGTAACCGCGCTCAGTCAGGATCTTCATGAGGTAGTCTGTCAGATCACGACCCGCCAGGTCCAGACGCATGATGGCGTGTGGCAACGCATAGCCCTCATAGATTGGCACGTTGTGGGTCACACCGTCACCGAATCCAGAACGATACCTGAGAACAAAACACAAAGTGCAGTGTCCAAAAGACGAACGCAGTTGCTTCCTTGAAAAACCACATTAAGTCCAAAACAGGTCTATCGTCAAAAGTATTCTTATGGGTATGTATGGTGCACCTATGACTGGCCTGTTACTCAGCAACAGTAACCACTGCAACTCCCCTCCCTACACACAAACCCCCTCCCACTCACAAATACACTCAACCCCCATACTTGGATATGTATGTCGGTATATCTGCCTATGACTGGCCTGTTCCTTAGCAACAGTAATTGCTTCACCTGATAAAATTAAAAACTTGTAAGAAGCATCTGGTAACTTGATGGTACAGTGACTTAACAGTTAGAAAACTGCAGCAAGAAAAGACATATGTGACAGTTTTCTAAAGTGTTTCCACCATCTGGATTCACATCTCAGCGTCTGTAAATTATCCGACGTTCTGAAGTGCTTCAGTCATGAAACACATACTTTCACTTGACTCATAATATTTTATTTTTATCAATACTGAAATTGATGGATCGGTTGTGACAGATCCTGCCCAGGGGGTGGTGAGCAATTTGAGTCTAACGGATTAAAAGCTTTAGACTGCAAGCTTGTAACACACGTGTTCATAGTGTTGAGTTCGTGCATGTGTGGAATGATGCGCCGGCTCACCAGTGGTACGTCCAGAGGCGTAGAGCGACAGCACGGCTTGGATGGCGACGTACATGGCGGGCACGTTGAAGGTCTCGAACATGATCTGGGTCATCTTCTCCCTGTTGGCTTTGGGGTTGAGCGGTGCCTCTGTCAGCAGGGTCGGGTGCTCCTCGGGCGCCACGCGCAGCTCGTTGTAGAAGGTGTGGTGCCAGATCTTCTCCATGTCATCCCAGTTGGTGATGATGCCGTGCTCGATGGGGTACTTCAGGGTCAGGATGCCCCTCTTGCTCTGGGCTTCGTCCCCCACATAAGAGTCCTTCTGGCCCATTCCGACCATCACACCCTGAAGACAGACCAGGAGAACCCATGAACAACCCACAGAACATTCAACACAACCAGCGCCACAGTCATGTTCTCACTTTCATTTACAACAAGATGGAAAGTTTCAGAGTCAACACAATTACAAACACTGCAAACCTCCTGAGGTCAAAGGTCAAATTGTGTGTAAGAAATAAGGACGGGAACAGGTTTTTAAATCAGACACGGAACGGTTTCTTCCCGGATGTTGCGGCTCGTCTGTACCTGGTGACGGGGGCCGACCGACATGGAGGGGAAGACGGCTCTGGGGGCGTCGTCTCCAGCGAACCCGGCCTTCACCAGGCCCGACCCGTTGTCACACACGAGGGCGGTGGTTTCGTCGTCGTCACACATGACTGCAGATTCTGCACGAGTGAAGTCAGAAAGCAACCGGAGTTAAAAATAAAGTGGTATTTCTATTATTAACACGCTCACAGACAACTGACTCGTGACGCCGCCGTTACTGCCGAAAACTGGAAAATTGAATAAATATATTAATTTAAATATTAATTTTGTTTTTATCTGAAAATAATATAAATAAATTCAGTAGAAATCATATGTAAATAGATACAGCAGCCTGCACACGTTTTACCAAGAGATTTATGTTTATATATACGGAGGACAGCTGACTTTTGGGGAAAATCTGTTTACAGTTAAAGCTACATTTTTTAAATAGTGACATAGAAAAATTTCTTGGCTTTGAGGAAAGTCGCTCTTGAAGGTTTAATAATTTAATTTTCAGTTGTGTTCAATTTTCTAAAATGAATTTTTTGTCATCAATAAGCTTTTCTGGAGCTGCTTAACCAGAACAATATTCCATGTAAAGAAATTATGAAGTTATGTAGTTTTATATTTGCACTGTGACAGTGTTCACATCAGATCAAATTTCTTTTTTTATTCCTTTTTTTTTTTTTTACCTGCATGAGATGCTATTGAGGCACAATTCTGCTGTTTTGTCTGGAGTGTGAACATGTTAATTCTGGGTTTGGGGTCACATGTAAACAGAAAATGTCCTGATTTGAATCTGCTGTCTGGGGTGTTAGAGGATGGACAGACTGATGAATTATGTCCAGTCTACAGCAACCTCACAGGTTTTTATTTTGAAATGTAGGCTCTCATTGTGGAAGTGCATATTGGTCCAATCACCTTTCTGTTTTCATGACTTGAATCCTCATGAAAAAATATGTAATAATCCCACAGGATGAAAGTCAGCTCTTTCTGGCTTTCTGTTGATGCTCCAAATACACAAACTCACAGAGACCACGCCCCTTTTATTGTATGGATTTATACATCCACACATTTCCGTTGTGTAGGTATACACAATGTAGGATGTATCGTTTAAAATAAAAAAGAAGATATCAAATAAACATCAACTTGAAAGCCTAATTCTTAATAATTGTAATAATAATGGATTTGTTTGTAGGTATTGTTTGGTAGCTGCGAGCTGCCAATCATAAATCAATAATAAAATGATTACAGACACTGTTCATTTCCAGCCTCATTTTCCAAGAAACTTTTCATGGAAACTAATTTTGAATTTTCCAAGGAAAAGAGTCACATACTTATTCTATTTCACAAAAAAGTAGACTTTTATTTTAGGCATTTGCTCACATTAAATATGCCCAAAACCTTATAAAATTTAAATTATATGAAAGTGATTTAGATTAGTAACACCTACTTTAAGAAAAGAGAGGAGCACAGGGTGACCTATAAGAGTGGAGGAAAGTTCACACAGGTGGATTACATTCTGTGTAGGAGATGCAAACTAAAAGAAATCAGACGAAGGTGGCAGGAGAGTGTAGCTAGACAGACAGGATGATGGTCTGTAGGATGACTTTAGAGGTTGAAGAGAAGGACAGTGAGAGCTGAACAAAGGATCAGATGGTGGAAACTGAAGGACAAAGAGTGTTGTGTGAAATTCAGTGAGCAGGTGAGAGAAGCACTGGATGGACAATTTTGAACAACTGGAAAAGTACTGCAGATGTGGGTGAGGGAGACAGACAGGAAGGTACTGGGTGAGACATCTGGACAGTGGAAGGAAGACGAGGGAGACTGGTGGTGGAATGAGGTGTCCGGAAAGCATAAGGAGAAAGAGGTTGGCAAAAAAAGAACTGAGATAGTTGGAGAGAATGAAAGTAGACAGGAGAACAAGGAGATGCAGCGTACGGTGAAAAAGAGATGTGGCAAAGCTAAAGAAAAGGGATTAGAGAGCTGTACAGTAGGTTAGGACTATCAGTCCAGCAGAACGTAGACACAAAAGGGCCCAATGCTCCCCCCAAAATAAACCTTAGTTCAACCTTTTGGTACGCTTGATAAAGGATACCAGGTTTCTTAGCTTTAGTTTTCTAATCTGGTCAGGTTCCAAGATAAAGGAACCCAAATCCTCTGCCTCAGTCTACTCCATGCTGGACACTGCCCCCCCCCCCCCCCCCCCCAAAAAAAACAAAAAACAAAAAACAGAGAGATGTCTCAGGTTCCTCCCCACGAGCTGTACATGAGTCTCATTACCATTCTTTGTCTGTTCAAGAGGTTGTAACATGTGAGAGTCCCAACCACTTTACTTATTATACTTCCAGGCAGCCCAACTAGCTCCCTGGAAAACCTGAGGTTTGGTCCTTCAGCCAGCTGTCTTGCCTGCCTGCAGTCTAACAGCTTAACAGTAAGGAAGGAGAAAAGGACTTGTACCGACTGGTCAGACAAAGGGACAGAGCTGGAAATGATGTGCAGATGGTAATGTGCTGACAAGCAGGGAGAGTGTGTTGAGAAGGTGGAGGGAATAGTTTGAGGAGCTGATGAATAAAGAAAATGAGAGAGAGAGAGAGAGAAAAGGCTGAATGATGTGGAGAGAGTAAATCAGGAAGTACAAGAGCTTAGTAAGGATGAAATGAGGGTAACTATGAAGAGGATGAAGAGTGGAAAAGCAATTGGTCCAGATGACATTCCAGTGGGAGCATGGACATGTCTAGGAGAGATGGCAGTGGAGTTTCTCAGCAGATTAATAAAAGATGGTAAGTGAGAGGATGCCAGAGGAGTGGAGATGGAGTGTAAGGGTTAGGGTGAGGGTGGAGCCGCCAAGCAGGAGAAGAAGAGGAGGCCAAAGAGGTTTATGGAAGTGCTGAAGGAGGATATGCAGGTGGCTGGTGTGACACAGGAAGATACAGAAGACAGAGTGAGATGGAAACGATTGATCTGCTGTGGTGAAATAAGAAGGCAAAAATAAAGTAGATCGATTGATTTTATTTAGTTCAAAGTACATAATGTAATTGTAAAAACATTAAAAATACATGGCTGACACAAGAAAGTGAAAACACTTATTTCCATTGTGGGCCATTAAAGTAAATTACATTAAAAAATAACTAAGGTGTGAAGTGAAATATCATTTTGTTTCTAATTAATTTTAGGTATTTATTACTCTGCATAGTCCATCTTTATTTTTTGAAATTATTTTTCCCCAACTACTAAAATAAACTAAAATAAAAAGAAATCAGAAAAAAACAGGGGAAAAAAATCGATGAGAAGAGTAAAATCTTTACAAGAGTGACACAAACCTTTTCGCATTAATTAGTAGCGGTTTGTCCGACTGCACTTTAATGCAGCAGAAGCCGTTTGCTCACATCAACTGTCCGCTTACCTCCGCTTGTCTCCGGGGTTCAGTGAGGACCTTCAGCGGCTGTCGGCTCCAGGAGAGGGGGGACGGTCTGGAAGGGGCCTCCGTGGGTCTTTATATACCGTGTCTTCATTCCACGCGGCGTGTTTTTCTCCTCTGTGGACAGCAGCAGGAATGTCCGAGTGTTCCGAAGGAATCCAAACTTCCCGCCTCCATATTTGGTGTCCACGCGCAGAGGGCTCGCGCGCCACGGCGGACTATATATGGAGAAGAAGCCTCGCCGCTCGGGCGGCGGAACGCACGAGCCCGTTTATGGCAGCGGTTGTTCCGCCGCGTTCTGTGACCCGTCACATTCTGTGACCCGATTAGGAATTTTTGGCGATTTCAGCTCAAAGCGACGCTCCGCAGAATGTGCAGCCCGCCCGCAAAACAGTGATAAAGTGTGTGTTTGACCACGTCTTCTGTCACATCAAATATGTTATTTAAATTAAACTTCCTCAGAGGTCAACTTGTGCCAAGAAAGAAGTCACAACCTCCCACAGAGAACAAATTAAAGGGGATAAATACTGTTCTTTACGTCGTGTGGAAGACATTTCGAGTTGTATTATCTAAATGCAAAATAAAACAAAATTAATAAATAAATTTCCTCAGTAAAAGTCAAATGGAGGAAAAAAAAAAAGCCCCCCCATGTGGCCCCAGCACTCTGTGGTGTTATACAGTTTACATGTTAGGAGCCACTTAAAGGTAATGCTGACAGAGAAAATGACAGTTTAATTTGATTAATAACGGGACAAGCTACTGATGAGCAAAAAGGAAAAAAAAAAAAAAAAAAATCAAGCTGTACTTTGCATTTTGGGTGCAAAGCGCCAAACTGAACTAAAGCTGTATCTCTCTTATTATGCCCCGCCTACCTGAACACAGTATCAGGACGTCATTTGTAGTGCCATAAAATGGTCTGAACGTGTCTCTGATCTGCGCTGTGTCAGAAAGTGGACCAAATCAGAAGTTTCTGTGCTTCCAAAACAGGACACCACCTCCAAAAGGCGTCAACGTGGCAAATTATGTTTTTAAATATTATAGGATTTAATTTCTCTGAAATGCACTAAGTCAGAGCATTTAAGAATGCTTCCAGAATGGTCCTCTGGAAGCACTGTGCACTGTTGGAATTATGAAATGGTCCTGATCCATTTCCAAAAGTGGAGTAATCTTCTATATTGTGCCTAACCAAATTTGGCACTAAGGGAGGGGAACGATCACTGTACTTACAGTGACCTCATTTGCATATATGCCTTGGGTCAAGAGGTCAGTGAGTGAGAGAAAAAAAAAGAAAAAAATCATGTTTTGGCTCAAAGAAACTAAATTAGTTGAATTTAGATCATGAAACTTTGTAAGTTGAAACGTTCTGAAACTCTCACAATGGAATAAAAACCAGAAAACGCCTGCAAACCTTTTCCAGAAGTCAAAAAAGATGCACTTTTTAAAAGATTATCACTTCCAAGGAGATCATGTTTTCGCTGTTTGTTCAAAAACTAGTATGTCGACGTTCATGAAACGCTCTGGGCGGCGGCGCATGAAGAAACAAAGACCCCGTTAGAGTTCAGAGCTGATCCAGATAAATGTGTCTGACGGCGGTCCTGGCTGAGGTCGGCACTCTGAGTGCGCTTCCTGTTTGAAGCGAAGTGACCTGCAGCATTTTGTCCTAAATAGGATCCGGAAACTAAGAGCGCCACAAAAAGCAGGACTGGAGACAAACAGGCAGCACGAGGTCACGAGTGAGGTCGAGCCCGCCCCGCTACAACGTCAACAACAGCTGATCCAGTTCAGTCCACGATCCGGTTTCTAAAACAAGACGGTTTAGACCTCAGAGAGATGGACAGCTGCAGCCGGGTCACAGCCACAGAATTCCTCTGAGATTAAACACCAAGACGGACGTGTTTTTCCAGCTGCTGGACAGCGACCGGACGGGACGCTGACAAGTCTCATCAAATCAGCAAGTCTCTGCAGATTATCACACAACCAGTCTGATGGGATTAAGTTAAATGGAAAAAAGTTGGATTTAAAATAGTTTTCTGTCCAGCATTTCACTGGAGCTTTAATGTTTAAATTGGAGCTGCACTCATCTGAGATTTCAGTTGCATAAGGCTGATGCGGCCAAAAGTACTGGATTGGATATTGAATATTCATAAAATAAAATTCAATCCAAGTATTCTACTGCACATCTGAGTTCTGTTTCATATTTAGATTTTTCTTTCGGGGGGAAAATGTGTTTATTAACAGATCAGGTGTTTCAAATGAGAAAAAAAAAAGGAATCAAATTGGTATCAATGTAAGTAGATCCCGAAGGTTCCAGTATTGGGATGAGCAGACACTGAGGCTCCAGTATCAGTATCAGTAGACACAAACGGTTTCCAGTATTGGCACGAGCACATTCCTTAAGAACTGGCATGAGCAGACACTGAGGTTCCAGTATCGGTATATGCAGATACAGATTGTTCTAGTATCGGTATCAGCAGACACAGATGGCTCCAGTATCGGCACAAGCACATCCCAAAGAACTGCCATGTGCAGACACTGAAGGTGCCAGTATCGGCATAGGTTCCAGTTTCAGTATCAGCAGACACTGAAGGTGCCAGTATCAGCATAGGTTCCAGTTTCAGTATCAGCAGACACTGAAGGTGCCAGTATCCGTATAGGATCCAGTTTCAGTATCAGCAGACACTGAAGGTGCCAGTATCGCCAGTGTCAGTATCAGCAGACACGGAAGGTGCCAGTATCGGTATAGGTGCCAGTGTCGGTATCAGCAGACACAGAAGGTGCCAGTATCGGTATAGGTTCCAGTGTCGGTATCAGCAGACACGGAAGGTGCCAGTATCGCCAGTTTCAGTATCAGCAGGCACGGAAGGTGCCAGTATCGCCAGTTTCAGTATCAGCAGGCACGGAAGGTGCCAGTATCGCCAGTTTCAGTATCAGCAGGCACGGAAGGTGCCAGTATCGCCAGTTTCAGTATCAGCAGGCACGGAAGGTGCCAGTATCGCCAGTTTCAGTATCAGCAGACAAGGAAGGTGCCAGTATCAGCAGACACGGAAGGTGCCAGTATCGGTATAGGTTCCAGTGTATCAGCAGACACTGAAGGTGCCAGTATCGGTATAGGTTCCAGTGTCAGTATCAGCAGGCACTGAAGGTGCCAGTATCAGACATGTGAAATGGTATTGCTCCATCCTGAGTTTAAAATATTAATCTCATGACAGAACTGGTTATTAGCATATTCTAGACTTAAGTACATTAAATCTATCAGAACCTTTGACATTTTACTGCATAGAAACATTTTTTATCTTTATTTTTCAGCACCCAGATGTCAGCTAGAGGAGCACTAAGAGTGCATGAATCTACTGATTACCTCAAAGGGTTTAAAACCAACAGTAACTTTATTCCAGGTCCGACTCAAAACCTTCACTGGGTTTCAAGGACACGGCCTGACTCCACCTCTTTTTGCAGACAGTTTCTGTCCTAAATCAGGTCCAACTTTTCAGACACATCTCTCTCATTAGATAATCCTAATTAAGGTTATCCCAATAATTAAATCTTAAACGAGTTCCCGAACAGCGCCACAAATCCGCCCACCTGTTCCACGTCCTTTATTTTTTAGATGATGCTGAATGTTATCTGCAGCAGCTTCAGCCGTTAGAATCCTCACCGGGTTATTTCTGAACAACATCTGGCCTTCGTCTGCGAACGGCTCCGAGCCGGATTCTGGAGTCTGGCTGAGCTCCAGAGTTCTGTCACTTACTCAGAACTCACAGATGTGAAGAGAGAAGTTTAAAAAGTAATCAGACACCAAAACAAATCCAGAAAAGTCAAACTCTAGATGCAGATTATTGCAGAATGTTTTAGAATAAAAGCCTAAAATTCTGCATTTTATTAAATAAAAACTAAAGATGTAAATGTAAACGTGCACATTGTGCAGAATGTTAGATTACTGCAGGATGATTAACGAATATAAGTGCAATTTTTGGAGTGGGCTGAGATTTTATTTTTTTTTAAACTATGTTGTTGAAGAAGTACTTGCTGTACTAAAATATCAATCTTCAAAGTAACTTAATTAGAAACTAACTTTTTACATTGTACCTTTTTTACTGTAGAGTACTTAAGTATTATTTTGCAGCAATAATGTTTCTGTTGACATCATGATCTCTAATTTATCTCAGATTTACCTCATCTCTATTGTTTTCTTTGATTAAAGGTGTAAACACTTAATTTGTCGCTTAAGTCATAAAAAGTTTTTTTTTCCTGCATCATTTGTTCCTTATTGTCCAAATCAAGGATTCACAGTCTTAAATATCAATATGATACTTTTATGATACTTTTTATACGGTTTTAGAATTTTGACTCACCCAGATTAAAATGCAGCAACAACACAAAGACACACCAGGAAACTTTCCCAGCATGCCACTGGAGCGTCTGCTATACCGCATTATGCTAGAATCCTGGAATCAAAGAAATGGCTCAACCAGACATTTGGAACCTTGAGCTAATTTATCGTAAAACATATCCAAATTTTGGCTTCCGTGTTTAAGAAATAAATCATGAGACTGTTACCTACTTAAATACAAAATTTATTTAGAAAATAAACGGCTGATATTTGTTCAAAATCTGAAGTGTGGAGGGTTTTTTTTTTTTCTTTCGGTCACATCTGGGCATGTAGATAATGTTCGTAATTAGCTCGAAGCACAAACGCAAAATATGGCTTTGACTTCAAAACACTCAGCTCATCCAGGTCCAGCAGATCTTTGACATCCGGCAGATACGTCTGCAGAGCAACGCCTGAAAAACACGTAGAGAGGAAGAAAAAAAAAAAGGTTCTGCAAATTTTGCAAAAACTGGTTCATTGGTGTGTGTGTGTGTTCGTAATTATCAATTATTGTTCCGACATTCATTAAGAAAAAAGGCTAAACTTAAATAACCGCGGCTTAAATTAAAATAAAAAAATTAACAATGACATTAATATTACAATAAAGTTCTTTTGAAATATTTGAAACAGTATTTTATTTGAAATATTTTCAAAACAACTTAAACTACCTTTATTCTGGTTCAATTCTACTTAATCTGTTTTAACCACCTTTAAACCATATTTTCTGGAGTTTAAGTCACGCCCTTTTTCTCAATTTTTAGCTCTTTAAATTGGGATTTTTGTTGTTATTTTTATTCTTGGCAGTTATTGTTTTGTTATTAGATTATTTTGTTTAGTTCTTTGATTCCTGAGAAAGCCCATCATGAAGAGCCAGTATTATAATAATAATAATAATAATAATAAAAAATTTATGTGTGATTTCACATTATATAAATCGCTCTGGAGTATAAGTTCTAGGACCTCCAAAACTAGTAACAAAACAAAAAGTGAAATTCTGAAAAATATGGTAGACGTAAAGAAACATTAAAAAAGTGTATAAATTAGAATAAATGTTAGAAATAAATAAGTGCAAAATACTTGATTGTTTAGAAAATTTTTTTTTTTTTTTTTACTGACATTTTATAAACAAATTAATTCTGGAATCAATCGACAGGTTAATCGTTATTAGCTCTGGTGAGCGTGTCTCACCTTGTGGATGAGTTTGAGGAGGATCTTGATGAAGATGCTGTCCTTGGCAGCTTCCAGAGGGTCATCACTTTCCGTCGGCAGCGGGACCAGCTGTGAGTCACAAAATTTATTTTTTAATATATAATCATGCTGTGAGGTGGCGTGAGCGCCGAGTGCACCGCCGGACGCCACCAAACCGACTTCAAACAGATGAACATTTAGACAGTCTAACGGAGAAATTGAGGTCTTACTCGTCTCTTCTGAGCGCTTTCCCCAAGATTTCACATTTGAGCGCGTCTATGTCGACGGCATCTTCCTGCAACACGAGCACAGAAAGCGCATGTCAAACCCAAAGACTGAAACCACAAACATGCGCTGAAAACAAGCGTCACCTTGTCGATGTACTCCAGCAGGTCCAGAGCCTTTTTGAAGTCGTACTCGTTGGCCAATCTGTTGTCGTCGCAGATGTAAAGCTGTGAAAAGAAGGCGGAGCTAAAGGTCAACACCTTTCTGTGTTACAGGATCAAATCTCACTCAAGGAAGGAAAAATGAATAAAGAAATAAACCAATAATTGAGATGAATGTTTCTATATTTCAACGCGGTAAAGAGGCGAACAAACGGAGCGGAAGCAGCGCCGCCACGCTGCGCTAAGCATGCAGACCTGGATGAGGTTTGGGCGCTCAGAAGCGGCATGGTGTCGAGGTTCTGCTGCTTTCTCCTCCAGCAGCTGTCCTGGGCAGCGTCTCCTGATGCAGGAGGAAGCGCTCCTGCTCCACGATGTCTGACGGGACAGATCACACAGCAAACAAAAAAAAACAAAGTCTTGTGGATAGAAGACGACGCTTCTGTCGGCGGCCTTGAGTCAATGCTGCGACTGCTTCAATGTTGGCATTTTTATTTGGTGTCACCCTCAGTAAATCCACTTTGAACGGTCATATTTGACTCCATGGTGACTGGTTTGAATGTGCTGTTTCAAGTTTGCATGTGGCCACCAGGGGGAGTTTTTACCCGTCGACTTGTTTGTTGATCTCGTGGTCGGGCACGTCAGAGGCCAGCGCCGTCAGCTTACTGAGGGCCAGCAGAGTCTTCTTCTTCACAAAGTATCGTGTCTCCATTTCGGCCTGGTTGTACAGAGTCCTGTGCGCCTGCAGAGAAAAGACACACAACCTCAAACGCAACGCCCGACTGCAGCGCACACGAGACGCAAGAAAGATTAGAAATAAACAAAAACATATCTGACTGTCAAATCAACTGATTTCATTCATTTGTGCCATTAATTGTATGAAGCACCTGTTAAAAACAAAAAAATTATCTCCTCTGTTCATGATTTTTATACCTGCTTATACTTAAAAAAAAAAAAAAAAAATTATCACACTTCCTCAAAACCAAGAATATGTCTTCAAATTACACATATTTTGTCCAAGTAACCAGTTTAAACCAGTCATTATTTGGCTTTAAGACATTTAAAAATTTTTTTTTAATCTTTAAAATTTGTTTAAAAGCATTTTAACTCCATCAGAGTATATTCATACAATCAGATTATGTGGAGACATTCCTCAATTTTTGTGTGTGTGTGTGCCGTACACTTTGGTAGTCCTGGACGTGCACGTGTGCAGCCAGCTCAGGTGCTGATGCGCCTGCAGGAAACTGGAGAGCTGCTGGTGCTGAGTAGCCGGCTGGGACAACAGCTTCCCTCGCTTCCCTTTCTCCATGTACCAGCGGAATAGGAAGTCTGCAAAGTTCTACAACAGAAAGTCAGACAGGAAACAGACTTTTATTTTGACATGTGGCAGCTGCTCAGTCACGTCCTGTCAGAATGATGGGCGGTCAGTGAACCAGGCTGATTTGATGACTTTTTTATTCGTTCCTCATCCCGTCCCTCGAGGACGGACAGGATGAGGAACGAACCCATCACAGCATGCAGCAGCAGTAGACTGACCTTATCGGCAAACTTGGTCATGTAGTGCTGCAGGCGGCTCTGGTTATCGGTCTGCTCGCACATCTGAACCAGGATGTCAAAGTCACAGTACTTCTCAGCCAATGCTGCCACCCACTGGTACTGACCGAGCTCCACTGCAACACAACCGCAGCTCAACAGCTCAAGGAAAAAAAGAAATACTAATATTGTTTTTAAAACTTCAATACTGCAAATTTAACAGATATCAGAACAGTATTTAGCATCGCAGAGGAGCCATTCCCACCCGAACCTTTAGTCTCAATTTTGATCAACATGGGAATAAGATTAAGTATTTTCTTACAGTTATTTGTTTGCACTTGGGGTCGCCACAGCAAATCTGAGATGGATCTGCATGTTGATTTGGCTCAGGTTTTTACACCGGATGTCCTTCAGACACAACTCCACATTACATGGAGAAATGTGGCAGGGGTGGGATTTGAACTGGGATCCTTCCGCATGGAAACCAAGTGCACTAAACACTTGGCCACCACCCCTGCCAAGTATTTTCTTATAGATATGATGTTAAAATAGTATGTTTTTAAAATCATCATGAATATATCTGGGTAATTTTAAGCTTTAAATTTAAATATGTACATTGTTTTCTTATTTTTAATGATGTCTCAAAGCCCACCGTGGGGCTGTGGCCAACATGACTGGTAAGATATGATATTGTAAAGGCTGTGTGAAACTGTTTAAAAAGTTCAAACAATATAAATCTATAGGATATTACATGTGGTGTCCCACAGGGCTCAGAGTTGGGACCCAAACTGTTATAATTGTATTGTTTATAAATAAACAATCTAAGCTTTCATGAGCAATTAAATTTAAGTTATTTACAGAGAAAATAAAATCTTTTTTTTTTTCTCAGATGAAGGTTTGGACAGAAGCTTAGAAGCAGAAAAGTAAAACAAAAAGACTAAAATAAGACATCAGCCACATCGGAGAATAAACAAACAAAAAAACAACCGTTCTGCACCTGTTACTTTTTTTTTTTTTAAAGAGCAGCCTCCCCCCCCCCCCCCCACACACACACACTGCCCCATTCAGGGTGGAGACCATGTGGGCGTGTCACAACCAGTCCAGACAGGCTGATTGGCTTCATGTTAGCAGTAGCCAAGTCCCATATGTCGTCTGCAATATACACCTAAACCGTTTCAGCCTAAATTTTTCTTATAGCTGAAGACTTTCTACAGTTACTCACAAAGGACAGTGAACTATAAACCCAGATTATAGCCACATAAGTTAGCTCAAAAGACCTTCATAGTCACCACGACTCAGACGTTAATCCGCTCTAAGCCTCATCTCCAGTTGGTCTCTGTAACTCTGCACTTACATAACGGGGCCAGAAGCTCAGAGCGGCGCTGACTGTACTCCATCTCCAGGCTGCTGTAACGCTCCTGTTGGACCACTGGGAGGCGCTGCTGCTGCAGGGAGGTCAGTTGGGCCACATAGCCTCCCAGATAGATGTCCAACAGTGCCACCAGCTGCTCACAAAGGGTACTGCGCAGCTCAGAGTCAGCGTGGGGGTACACCAAGCGCAGGACGATGTCATGCTGGCGGGAGAGAACGGTGCGCATTGCGCACGACGCTGGAGGGCGGGGAGACAAAGTTAGACACTTTGTGTTTACCACCTGCTGCATAAAGTCAAACACATGAATCTTGTGTACGGAAATCGATCTGAAACCCTGTAAGAGTTTAGAGCAGATCTTACCCGTCCACGGGACGTACTCAGGCTCCGCAGCAGCATTTTCCGACGCTCTGTACATGGAAGCTTTTGTTTCTCTGTACTGGCAAGCGGTCTGAAGCATGTCCTGAACACATAAGCATACAGACGTGTACTACCCAGTATAGTTTTACAACTACCTGCAAACAATGACAATTTCATAAGTACTTTTTTGTTTTTACATCAGGAGAGCGTTAATATATAACTGAATAAGGAAACATGGCTCGTTGCTATGACAACCACCTCCTCCATTCTGGACAATATTTACTTCCATCACCTGGTTTCAAGCACACTTGATTTGTGGCGTCAAACTTCACCAAATTCAAACTACTGCTTGTGCAGATTTATGGAACATTCTGTCGCTTTGAGCAAATCCAAGCAGCAACGCGGAAAATGGCAAATTCCACTAAAATCAAAGTCAAAGGTTAGCGTGCGCCGCCGCTAACAATGGTTTACCTTTATGATGGTTATTAACGGTGAGGACGACCTCAGCCCCACTGCACCGAGTCCACTGGGTTCTCCTTCAGGACCTCCGCTCCTCCTCCTCCAGGAGACACTCGAAGATGCAGGAGGATCTCGAGAGCAACCTGACACGTGTGTTCCAGAGAAAAAGGGTTTTATACCTCCTGAAGAGCTGCCCTGTGTGCAGACCGTCACCACTAGGTGGCACACAGACCTATGAGCGGCACGCCCATCACCTCTCTGAAGAAGACGTCGGCGGCGGTGAGGCTGGGCGGACCGCCTGCTGTCATTTCTTTGCAGCGCGGCGGCCGATGCCCGGTTGACCAACTCGGTGTTGTTAGCTGTGGGTGGTCTTCTTCAGCACGAAAGCATACGGCAACTGCAGCTTCTCGGCGGTTCGCCACAGTAACAGCCGTCGTGGCCATCGATGATGAAACGCACAGTTTGTGTGGCCGAGCCGACTCCAGCAGCCCCACCTGAGAAGAGACGCTGGCGGTGACTGATCAGAGGGTTGGACAGGAACAAGACACGTGATTCAGGTAGTCTTCTCCAAACAAGCGCACTTCCCAGTCCCAGAAGATTTTATTTATTATTTTTTTACGAGGGGTACCTGTGGACTGTCGTGCTTTGGAGGTTTCCGAGTGCGTTGTACTAGGACAACAAGACACCAACCAGACCACACTTGCACTGGAGTGAATATGAATCTGATCTGGGAACACCTTGAGATCTACCAGAAGGAGCTGGTTTGAAAGAGGGTGGACTGGATGCTGGATCCCCCCGAGCGTATAAATCCCAATTTAGGTTATTTATTTATTTTTGTATGTGGCACTCATTTTGTAACACGGCGTTCCCCTGAAGGCGAGTTTAACAAAGTACAGGAAATCTGTATAGCACATGTGCACACCACAGCCTGTGCTGTTTCTTAACATAAAAACAGTTAAAAAAAAAAGAAGGGAGATGGACAAATAAACATATGATGGACAACACGCTGGACATTACTTGATGCGTGATTGTGTGATATACAAGCTGCACCCCAGTACAGGTCACAGGACCTCCCACACTAATAAATAAAGAACAAAATAAAAAGTGAATTTCACTCGGGGAAAATGCGGTTCCTTATGAAGGCTGCTGGCACACTGAGGACTATCAAAGGTAATATTTTTCACACTGTTTCGCAATAATCTTGATGATGTAGTGACTTCTAGTTATTGTGAAGTGGTGAAGGTGTGAAACATGAGTGACCTCATTCCTGCTGGTTTTGGCAGCTGGCATTATATCGTCACTTAAACGTCATTGTTTGGGGTCACAGTCAGTTTTTCTTCTGCGTCGTCCACCTCTGGACCTCAGACATCTTCTGCTGTGGAAGGACAGACCAGCAGTCAGTCATTCCTACCTGCAGCAAGAAGTCCATGAAGCAGCCGTGGGCCTTCATCTTGTCTTCCAGCTGATGGAGGATGATGAGGGAGGTCAGAGGAAAGCCGCCGCTCTCTGAATGAACACAAACCCAAACAGCACTATGAGTATCAGGGTTAGGAGACCAGTGAGGAAAGCCTCCAAAACCCCCAGAGAGCTGTGAAGGATTTAAAGCGGGGGTGGGCATGAAGGCAGCACAGGTTTTCTCTGCAAACCTGCACCGTCTTTGACCTTGAGGTCTCACTGCTGCCCAGCTGAACTACCAGCCGCTGTGACTGGAGGAACTGTGCAGAGTGCAACTTTTTCATGTCGCATCAGCAATTATAGAGCTTCATGGTGGTGAAGAAGAGAGACGGATCTCAAATTCCAGCTGCACCTTTCCAGAAGGCAAAGAGCAAACTCAAGCCTAGACGTCCTCTGTTTTTAACAGAGTGATGCATAACACACACACACACACACACACACACACACACACACACACACACACACACACACACACACACACACACAGAGTGTCCCCTCCTCACCATCAGGGACAGACTCCGCCCAGCGGGGGTCTGAAGCTGGGTAATCATCCACCAGGTCCAGGTCGATGCGTGTCACCACGCTGTCCAACTCGGCTCCCTCCTCCACGTCACCGTCCGCGGGGAAAAGCTCGTCAGTGACCGTCTGCGCTCCTACCAGATCGTTACTAACAAAACAACACAATTAAAAAAAACAAAAAAACAAAACAAAACAAGATGTTTCATCCTACAGCAACACAGAATAAGCAAAGTCGTGATCTCAGCAGGAGCAAAGGTCATCAGGAACAGACACACACTGACCATGTTCCACAGGCTTCAACTCTGTGGCATATTAAAATATCACAGGTTGCTTTCATTCCCAGGAAATTTAGTGTGAACGAGTTGCAGAATGACTGAAGTGGAGCAGATTAACACACGCAGAGAGATCGATGTTTCTGGGAAAGACGGACACCGGCGTTTGTTTATGTTTGAGAAGAGGATCGAAACCACCTGTAATATGTTTTTCAATGAATTTCATGTATTGTGAAATGAAGCGAGTGTGTTCAGCCAATCAGGAGCTGGGAAACCTCAAAATTACACCTGCAGCGACAGATCTGCTCTGGACCTTCACCGTCTTCAAACAGACCCGAAGGCCACTTAACAGAGAAAACTCTGAACATTTATTTACGAGTACACTTTGGGAAATTAACGGGAATAAGAGCAGAATAACATCTGAAGTGTTTAAAACTAAATTCATCACCTGTGTCTAAGTTACAGAGAAAAGACGACACCTAAATGGAAACAGATCGTTCCTGCACTGTTTGATTAAAGTTTTTCTTTCTTTTTTTTGTGACACACCGACAGAATTGGAGGAAAGCTGCCTTCAAGAATTTGGTTTTGTCCTCTGGAGGAACCGGCTCAGCTCTGCTCAGAGTGTCCATGGATGAAACCTTAAACAGAGAAACAGAATGAAAGAAAGAAAGAAAAAAAACTATTCAGATTTCCCTCAGATGTCAGACCGTGAATGAGTGAATGTCGCCTTCTACAACAAAACATCTCATCAAAAAACAAACTGATTTTTTTTAAGACAGGAATATGAACCTGTAACTTCAGACGAGAACTTGTTACAAGTTAAAAAAACAAAACAAAATCTAGCAATAGAATTGAAAATTCATGAAAGATGTTTTGAAATAAGATCCAGAAAATGAATTTATTTTGAACTTTATTTTCCTAGAATTATGAAGCGTATCTTCTGCTTCTTTTTCTTTCAGCTGCTCCCATTAGGGGGCGCCACAGCAGATCAATCATTTCTGTCTCACCCTGTCCTCTGTGTCTTCATCTGTCTCACCAACCACCTGCCATGTCCTCCCTCAGCACATCCATAAACCTCCTCTTTGTCCTCCCTCTTCTCCTCCTGCCTGGTGGCTCCATCCTCAGCATCCTTCTCCCTATATACCCTGGGTCCCTCCTCTGCACATGTCCAAACCATCTCAATCTTGCTTCTGACTTTGTCTCCAAACCGTCCCACCTGAGCTGTCCCTCTGATATGTTCATTCCTAATCTTGTCCATTCTCATCACTCCCAAAGAGAATCTCAACATCTTCAGCTCTGCCTCCTGTCTTTTTGTTAGTGCCACCGTCTCTAAGCCGTCCAACATTGCTGGTCTCACTTCTGTCTTGTAGACTTTCTCCCTCACTCTCTCAGATATCTGTCACAAATCACTCCTGCCATCTTTCTCTACCCACTCCACCCCGACTGCACTCTCCACTACACTCTCCATTACTTTGGCCAGTTGACCCCAAGTATTTAAATTCATCTACTTTCACCACTTCTACTTCTTGTAACTCCACTATTCCACTGGGCTCCCTCTCATTCACACACATGGACTCAGTCTCGCTCCTACTGACTTTCATTCCCCTTCTCTCCAGAGCATATCTTCACCTTTCCAGGCTGGACTCAACCTGCTCTCCACAGATCACAATGTCATCTGCAAACATCATTGTCCACAGAGACTATTGTCTGATCTCATCCGTCAACCTGTCCATCAAAACTGCAAACAAGAAAGGACTCAGAGCTGATCCTTGGTGTAATTACTAGACTCGTGAAGCATAACATCTTATAAATCTTATAGCAAGTCAAAGAAATATATCTTATTTTATCTGATATGACTTAAAACAAGATGTCTGTAGGACTTAAGATTTATCAGATGTATTATCTCACTTAAGTGATTTTGTTAAGGATATTTTGAGTAGAAATTGGATAAACGTTGAGTAAGATTTTGTGTTTTTGCAGTACTGCTGAGGGTGTACCTCCCAAAATATAAAATATTCTGGGTCCCACCCATTTAAAAAGACTCACCAGCTTCTGAATTTAAGTAACAACTTCAGTGACACAACACCCCAAAAACAAACATAAAATAATAATAATAAAAAAAATACTTGTTCGTGTTAGAGCAGGTAGCTGAGTGGATAAGGAGCTGGCCTGCCAATACGTAGACCTGGGATCAAATCTCGCGCATGCTCCCTGTCTGTGTATTGGGAAGTAACCAGCACCTGCTTCCTGTCCACTTCACGTTAAGGAATCCGGAGGTGAGCACCAATGGGCTTCAGGGTGACTTAGACTTTATTTATGGTGACTAACATGCTCCAGGTCTCAGTCCTCTGATCCACATTATCACAGTTTTGTTCCATGACGTTTTCTTGTAAGCACAGAAACCACAGAGCCTTTTTCCTCTGCTGGCTCTATTTGTTGACTTACGTCTGGAGCAGCAGCCAGTGAGGAGCAAAACGAGTCCTCCATGGAGTCCGGAAAAATGGAAGCACGTTCTCTTGCCACCACCGCCACAAGGCCGCTGCTCTGGGAGAAAAACACCGGCAGATTGGCACAACAGCCTGCTCCACGAACACCATCACCTGACAGAGGCAGAAACGTGGAAACCATCAGGAAGCTGCAGAAACATCTCAGGTTCCTTCACCAGATAAGACACGTTGTCTGCGTTTAGCGGGACACAGATTCATATGTGCTCAGCTGCTGAGCTGCTGCCACAGTCCCACGCCATCTCTTGGTTTTAAAGCAGCCTTGCTGACAAAACGGCTGGTCTGACATCATCATGCATGATGCACTAATCTGCCCCCTGGTGGATACTTACTGTAATTTTTGAATCCACACTTAAATACCTGAAATCCACCTCTAGTTGGTGCTAGAGGGCTGTTTGTTGAGAGCCCCTTTATTGATCAGGTTACATGTTCAACCAGCACACATGTGTAAGGATTATTAAAATCTACCACTGCATGATCCCAGACCCGACTCGACCCGACCTCCAGAGCCAAACCGTCCTGATTCTCACCAGCTGAGTTGAAGGCGATTTTCTCATCAGGCAGTCTCGCCGCGCTAGAGCCTGTTGGGCAGATGAAGACCAGATCCTCATTGTAGAGGAAGGCTGTGGAGCCGGGGGACGGCGGCAAGACGAGCCGAGTGGCCTGCAGCGCCTCCTCGCTCTGCAGAAACACCACCGCATGAACAAAAAACATTCATCTGAAATGATGATTTTAAAAAGTAATTACAGGAAGCATTTTACTCCACATTCTTTGATAAACTAGACTGGTTCTCACGCTATCAGGGTGTCAGGACCGACCTGGAATGGAGGGTTGTACTTGGTGACTTCCACAGTGAACTGCTCAGAGATGGTCGCTCCACTTTCCTGCAGGGTAATCAGACAGAAGTAGACCAGGCAGGGTGTGTCGGACGGGTTCCACGCTGCAGCCAGAACCACCAGACCTGCTCTGAAACCACACGGCAGCACAGACGTCACTTCAGCTACGTCCAATAATAATGATCAGCCGTCTGATCACCAGACGCAACTCTGTAGACGTCACGCTTCCAGGGCACGTCTACTGAAGAAGTATGTCCTATACACAGCTTATCCTGGGATTCCACACCATGAAGTAGATGAAGAGTCTGTGACCCCCCCCCCAGCACGATACCCAGTTACAGCTGGATGAGCTGGAATAATGGAAAAGTGTCTTGTCCAGGACACAGACAGGGAGCATGCTCTGGAATCAAACCCAGGTCTATATATTGGTAGTCCCACTGTTCTACCCGCTTTACAACTCTACTGCTGAGAAAAAAGATAAAATCTCATTTTGACCTGCAGGCAAAAAAAATTTCAACCAGTAATTTGAACGCAGCCACAGATTTGTGTGTTTATTGGCTGAGTGGGCAACTCCAAGAAAACTCATGTTTACATGATTTCTTACCAGGAAACAACAGAAATCAACAAGAAGCACTGCATAATGCCCCCACCCACCGCCAGTAGGCACATTAAGATATCTCTGTCCTCTTATACAAAAAAAAAAAAAATCTGCATCTCTACCGTCATCTTAATAATGTGGCCAACACGCCCCTAAAACTGACCGGCCTCCTGCTGAGGGTGCAGCCGTACTGAAAACACAAACCTGCCAATCAAATACTGATTTGCTGTGTCCACTCATTCGGACACAACCTGCGGTCGCTATGGAAACACTCACTGGCTGACTTTCATGTCCAGGTACGTCACATTTGCGTCTTCCTTCAGCTCCTCACTGTTGTTCTCTGAACCCTAAAAGATAACAGCAAAAAATTAAAAACTTTGTTTTGGGAGTGGTTTATAATGGAACATATTCAGTGTCCGGGTTCAGAACATAATCCTACATTCACTGAGTGGTTTTACTTTGACTCTGGTTCAGACTGATACTGATGTGCTGCTTTGTTTGAGTCAGTGGACTGACCCAAATGGCATCGGTGATGATGTCAGTCAGCGCTCGCCGGGCATCCCAGCTCATGACCTGGTGTTCTGAGGTCTCGCCCACCTCCCATTTACACAGACTGGAGCTGGTCAGCGTGTACAGGCAGCAAGCCCCACCCACCCACAGCACACTGTGGAGCTATGGAACAAACAAACACCATCACAGATGTTCACCACACAGGAGCTCATTTCACCGCTGCAGTCACCATGGAGGGACTAAGAAACTCTGACATGTTCTTTGAGACTAAAACCCAGTCGAGAAATGTGCCACGTTAGACTGTAGCCCGTCTGTAACACGCCGTCACTGAGCTCCACAGGATGAAGGTTTAACTCACAGTGTCGTTGGCCGGGGGAGACAGCATGCTGAACAGACTGGAGACACGGCGCCCGATGCCGGACAGAACGCCCTGACCCTGCTGCAGGGCCCGGTGCTGCAGCTTCCCCGAAGAATCCACAAACACTCTCAGGAGCTGACGCCGGACTGATGACAACACGAAGCTTCCACCCTGACAGAAGACAAAACAGAAGACAGCAGCAGACTGCTGTGTTTGAATCAGCCAATCGCATTACTGCGTTCGAGTCAAAACAGACGCAAGGCAACACAACACAAACGGGTCATGAGGTGCAAACTCAGTGACTTTGCCAACATCTGGCAGAATTTTGTGAGTTTTTATGGGATGAGTGGGGTTCATGAACAACAGCCAGAATGCTCACATGATCATGAAGTTTCAGCTAATTAATGTAACCCCGCAACTTTAAATAAACTCTTAAATTTTACTGAAATCCATCCAGGATATCTCCTTTTGAGATATCCTGCCTGCTGTCTAACTAAGTAACTAGACAGCAACAAAAACATAACTACCATGGCAGAGTAAGCTACAGTAGAATGCAGATTCACTCTTTTGGTTACTCTCCAGCGTTTCCCCTACAGTTTTCTAGGCCTGGCGGGCCACCAGGCCAGAATTCATTGTCATTTTTTTTTAAATAATTCAAAGTATTAATTAACTTGGATGTCAATCATCAGTGTTTTAACTATGACTTTCACTCCCACATAATCTTCTGTGGAGTAACCTTTTTTATTATTACTAATGAATTTCACATAGTTAATCATCTTATTTGAATTTTATTTAACAGGAAGTCATCTGATAGCAACACGATATCATGTTAAACAGCCTGCTGTCCACATCAATTACAGTTGGCAGTCAGAGTTTTCCTAGAAGGCAGCAGATGTCAGAATCCCTCCTTGAATATATTTTTTGTGCTGATTTTCTGTTTCGTGAAACACTTGCTCACTGTTCCAGTAATCTGTTGGTGTCGTGGAAATTCCTCAGTAAGGCCCGTTCCACACAGAAATCTGTGCTGTTGAACGCAAAGTGTCACTTAAATAAACGACATAACACTTTGATGAGCCATGTGATGTTTTGTCAAACAGCACTTTGTTAAGTTGCTGCTGTCCAGCAGCCAAATCAGGGCTGCTAATTTGTGGCCCGTGGGCCACATGTGGCCAGGCCTCTATTTGTTTTGCAATGCTTAAGAAAACGGTGGGTGTATGTGCATCCTGACACAAGTATGCATATTACATTTTGCTTATACCCAAATATACTGTTTGTACCCATGCAGTTTGTAGTAAATTAGTGATGCTGAAACACAGTGACCCCAGACTTTGTGTACTCTCACCTCCCCCAAATACACACACACTTTTTTTTTTATTTCAAATTTTTATGTGTGAAAATAAAACCTAACTGCGTGTAACATCTTCTGGCCAAACAGTAAAGAGACAAGTTGCTTCACTTACTCTGACAGCAACAACGAAGTTGCAGAGGTCATCCATGTCCACGTCCATCTCTGTGTAGTTTCCTTCCTGGGTCAGACTGGGCCAGAAGCGCGCCGTTCCCTCCGCAGACATGGCGAGAACAGAGATGGACTGAACCGTGGCGGTCTCCAGGCGAGCAGCAGACGTCACTGCCACAAGGTCGGCCGTGTAGTCGCACTCGCTGCTGGGCAGCTGCAGCTCCTTACACACCAACAGCTGCAACACACACACACACACACAGAGTCTCAGCGGGAACACGTCCAGCACCCTGAAATGGGTCAGGACGTACACCTTAACAGCAGGCTAAGGTGTCGTCACACATCTGAAAAACAAATATTAAATTTTGTGGCCAAAAACAGGTGATGCCTCTTTACAGTAAATAATAATAAAGGGAAGAAGAAATGACCCGTTTCTGTGCTTGTTCCTTTAAATGGAAAGTGGTTCTTCTGGCCACACCCCCATTTATTTATTTATTTATTATTATTATTATTTTATGAGCAGCTGCAAAAATTATAGACAGTTTCCAGAACTGTTGGAGCCCAAATTTTGCAAAATAACGCCCCCTTATTGATGAAATGATTCCGCAGGAATCGCTGTGCGGCTGTCTGCGCGTGTGATTACTGGGTCACTCCGGTGGACTGTACCTTGGCCACAGCGGTCTGGCAGATCTTCCAGATGATCAGTCTCTCTCCACAAACCATCCAGGCCCAACCGCTCTCATCCACCTTCACCGAAATCTGGTCTTCAGCTATAACGAGGAACAGAAACATAAATCTCCAGTGGAGCAGCGTGTTCTTTAAATATTAATGAAATAAACAAAGCATTTGTTTGAAATAATTTACATTAAATTTGAAAAACTGTAACACTAATTTCCCAACACAGCTCATGTTACCATCAGCCATCGTCAGAGCCTCCATCACTTTGACCGGCAGCGATGAGCCGAAGGTTTGCACGTCGTAGTGGATTGATTCTGTACCTGAATGGCTCTGAACCCGAGTGGGCGTTGACCTAGTGGACAAAAGATTTAAAGTAAGAGAAACTGAGCACAGTCTCTGAACTATGATCTGAAAATCCCGCCAGCACAGCCACCTGTTTCCAATGTGAGGGGTGGAACCCCGGAGAAGGGCCTCATGGCTACTGCACGGAGCCAGAAACTGATCTTATATAAATGTGAACAGTCAGAAAATCTGAAATAATCCCATTTCTGTTGTCAACGTAAAGGAGAACGCGCTGATGCACACAAATCAGACAGGAAACAAAATAATCGCACAACAATTACACAAAATATTGGAGGAGGAAAATGATATTTGGTCCTTTATGTTCCTGTTTCATGCTAATGGATGATCTGAAACACAGGGTTCTCACCAGGATTTTTTCACAGCATTGGGGGGAACTCAGCGGGGCATAGCTGTACAATGAGCGCTGCAGGCACAAGTTTTGCAGGAGGGTCTGGGGGCATCCCCCCCAAGAAAATTGTGAAATTTATAACCCTTTGAAACACAATTCCCTGCATTTTGAGGGCCACTTTATGTTGCTAACTGGGACATTAATTAACGTGTGACATGTCCATTTAAAAAGACACACATACACACACAAAAAAAGAAAAGCCCCCCCATGCTAAATTTAAATCACACCATAGGGGCCCCCTATGCTCAACTGTGCTGGTGAGAACCCTGAAATAACTGTTGATTTGTCTTAATTGTGCACATTCATGCAGACACACGACAGCAGCTGCTGGCTGGTTGAAGACTAAATTTGATGTGGGCGTTTTTTTTTTTTTTTTAACGATTGCTCACATCCAAGTGTCAAATCATTGTTATGTTTGCAGCTGTACAATACACAATATGACGA
Source organism: Thalassophryne amazonica (assembly GCF_902500255.1). Classification (NCBI taxonomy): domain Eukaryota; kingdom Metazoa; phylum Chordata; class Actinopteri; order Batrachoidiformes; family Batrachoididae; genus Thalassophryne; species Thalassophryne amazonica. Next base: position 4,257,358 of record NC_047117.1, on the reverse strand, counting down.
CAGGCAAATAACTGATACAAATACAGGCAACAAAAACAGGCCTCCCTGTGGTGCACTCCTCAGAACTGGTTACTGTGCATTTCCTTTTGTTTGCACTGCTATCAGACTGTTGGTTTAGTTCAGACTTAAAACATTCATGTATACAGAGCGGTGGTGGAGTGAGCCGTCTCTGAACACAGAGATCATCGTTGGATGGAAGACGGACTACTTGTGGGTTTTTTTGATGGCTGACCAAGCCAATGAGACAAATATATATATATATATATATATATATATATATATATATATATGATACAAATAATGGATAGTAAGGAGTCCAACATAACTCGGCTACGCCTCGTCCAATATAACTTTTCTTCATCCAATATTTCTCTATGTTGGACGACTTGCCATCCATCAATTGTTATGTTCTCCACCCCCCTCCCAAATTAAGCAAACAACAAAGTCAAGTAAATTAGATCAATTTATTTTGTTGTGAACAGCATTCTAAAACATCAGTAGCGTGCTTGTCTACCTTCTTAGTATTCTTGGAGTTCAATATTTCCACCACTTCCTCCTCTGTGAACTCAACAAACCTCGCTGGCAGATGACTTTCTGTTGTTGTTGACATGTTTGTTGCCATTTTTTCAACCAGCGTCTATCAGCTAGTTCCTGACCTCCGCTACGTCAATAGTGATGTCATCTCATGAATAATTGTATGCCGCGCTCTGATTGGCTAGCTGTTGGCAGTAAGCTCTAACGCTACTGGTCAGTGGGAACCGATCTAATATAACTTTTGGTCCCAGCCTTTTTGGATCCCTTTGGATCCAACATAACTTTCTGGCGCCAAGCATGCCAAAATACAGGTAAATGATGGACAGAAAGACTAATCTGTGATTGGCTATTGCAATCTGAGTGGAGAACATATATATATTTATTTATTTTTGCAGTTATCATTGTGCTTAGCTTGTAAATGGAAGTAGCACTGAGTTTCCTCATGCATGCAGAGCAAGCGTTGCATCTTGCTCTGCATTTTTTTTGTTTGTTTTTTACTCCTCCCACTTGCTCAAATCAAGAAACGAAGCCATGATCTTTGGCATGGGAGACATCTAACCAGAAGAATCCTTTTGAGACTCAGACTTTGTTTTTTGCCACTTGATCCTTACAGGCAGAACAAAATGCAGTTTCTCCAGGTCTTGGTGTAGTTAACTGGGACAATTTAACCTAACCTTTGTAAACTTAGCTGTTGGGGAGTGAGGTCTTCTGACTACGATTGCACAGCAACTCCTGCTGGCCTCCGTCACACGACTGTCATTAAAGTTTTCCTGACACTCAGACACATTTAGATTTACTGATTTATAATTGAACTAGACAAATTCTACTCTCAGAACTTAATCACAATGAAGCATAGAGGTTTTCATGGAGCTGGTTAATTCTGCACATTTAAGATATACTGTAGATGTTCTATGATCAGGAGGAGGACCAAATCAGAACTTTTTGTGCTTTTGAAATTGGCTGCCCTTCCAGAATTGTGCTGCACACTTCGGGAGTCTTAATGAAGCCTGAAGCTGATGCATCAGCTGCCTAGCAACCTTGTAAACCAGCTTCTGTTAAATGATTTGATTTATTTATAATGCACAAAAAGTCTCTGATACAGAATTGGAAAATTTTTTATTTTGAACAATACTTTTGATGTGGTTCAAGTTATGAAAAAGGATTACTGTCTCATGTATCTATCAAGGTTACCAAGCAACAGGGAATTGGGGTGGGAAATGCAAAAGACACAAAGCTCTGTGGGCTGGACAGTCTCATTTCAGAATGGTTTATTCTGGCCTCCACAGTCTCTGAAGGCCAGATCTTTGTGGGGTGCAGCCTAAAGGTGCCCTGACACTTGCATGACTTTGATGCATGCGCGTTGTTGTGACGATCCCACCCGCTGTGTTCCCAGCTGGACACCATGCTTTGTTCCACCGGCTGCCACGCACTCTGCGCTGGACACTGTGTATATAAAATAATTATTTCACAGGGGATTAATCATTTTCTGTCCAAGTTGGCTGCTGAAAACGGCTCTAATCACTTCTTGAATCACAGAGGACAGCTCCAGCAGCAGCCATTTGTGCACGCACTGAATGAGCTGGAGGAAGCATTTGGAGCCATCTAAAAAGGTAATTATTTGTCACGTTTACATTGTCGTGGCTTGGTAAAACAGTTGCATGCTCTTTCCTTCTTGTGTGCAGCTGTAAAAGTATGTTTGTGATAGACTTAACATCTCGTTATAATACTTCAGATGAGCTGTGCTCTGATGCGGTGCACTGACGCAACCACTTGCTCTGTTCTTCTTTACGCCACTTGATGAGCTGCACGTAGTGTTGGTGAGCAGATCGTATCATGTTGCACATTTATGCATCAAAGATTTTTAACATTTCAAAATTCTCTTTGCGCAATTGCACATGCCGGCGCCCCTCTCACATTCAGTCTACACCCATTAAAGATGAGTTTACTCTCCTGCATGACATAGGTCGTGCAAGTGTCAGCGCACCTTAAGAAGTACTGGACTCTTTCAGGAACATAGCTACCACCTGGTTGCTATTGGAAACACATCAATCATTAAAGAAGTATCTTGGTGCAGACAGTGAAGAAAACCTCCACTTCCAATGTAGAACAGAAAGACATTATTTCTTTGACATTTCATATTTCTGGACAGCTGTTATATTTCTATTCATGCATGATGTGTGCTTTTGATGTACTACTGCACACTTTTTAATCACACTAAATTCACTAATTAACGAATTATTGTTAATTTAACTAATCAATGATAAATAACCTTAAGCCTTTCTGTTGAGGAAGTGAAACTGCAAAATAATGATCCTACTGATTATGTGATTGCTTTTCATGCTCTTTAGGTCTTTTAAAGCTCCTTTTATCGGTGTCGGGTCCATGCGGCGGGTCGTCGCTGACTCACCGCGCAGACAGCGGCGTCCTCCGCGGGATAAACAGCAGGCTGGAGGCCGCGGACGACGCGCTCTTCCTTACGCCGCTTCTGCCCTGCTGCCTGCGGCCGGAGCTCGGGGCGGCGCGGGGGGTGAACATTCCAGCGGTGAGATTTCTCTCGTCCTGCTCAGCGGAAGAGAAATTCCAACAAATATCAAAAGTTTCAAGAACGAAGCTGCTGGAGCTAAAAACCAAAGCCTGCTTCGAAACAGCGCGCGGCGCAGTCGCTGAAAATTTGCGTCACAAGGGAGACACCGAAATGTCCCGCCCCCTTTTTTTAATCAAAAGGACTCCAAATTTTTTAAAACAAGCACACCAGTGAACACGAAAAACATTTTTCAGTGATTTTTTTTTTTTTTTGTACTTTCATTTTTTCCTCTTATTTATTTTATATATATCGCTGAAAAAGAAGTCAGCAGGCTGAAGGTGTTTCTGTCTGTGCTTCTTTTCTCTGGAATAAACTGCCTTGGTGACATGAGACACTGCGATATTATTTTTAGTTCTTCAAATCCAGACTGGACGAACATTTCTGTTCTCTTTAAGCTCGTTGTATACTCTTTTATAGTAATAATTATTCATATTATATATACATATAGTTATTATTCACAGGCGGCCTGTCACTGGAGGTGTTAAAATATTTTAATGCTTTCTGTATCATTTTCCAGGTTCTATTTATCCCATCGCTCACTGTCCATTCTTCTTTGCATCACTCTACCAAAACTGGAGCAACTTTAACATTTGACCCCTGAACAAACTGAAATTGACCGTTGTCATCAATTTTTCTGTTTTTGCCCCATAACTTCAAAACATTCAGTCATACATAACACAAATTATACATTTTTTGGGAGTAGTGTGGTATACTTTTTAATGTGACTGGAGCATTTTTAAATGTTTACCAGTGGCAGCTCCAGAGATTTTTTTTCCTGCAGGTGCTATGGGGGCGCTTGGTATTTTTATGAGGGTGCGATGGACTCATGTGTCATGACAGCTCTCTGTTACACCTCTGTCACATTCACAGGCATGCGTACGCATAGCCACATTCTGATCTGCAACAGTCACTAATGACATACAGAATGACCAAAATTACACACAAACCTAGGCTACTGTTCAATACAAATATCCACAGACCTACAAATGTAGCCTATAGCCTCAAGGGAAAATGCCAACAGCAGACAGAGGAAAAAAAATCTTTCACCTACCGTTGAAGTCTTCATAACAGTACAATACTCCTGTTGTGGTTAAGAGCAAAAGCATCAATGATTTGGTTGCTGTTCAGGGGCCGTGTTCTCTGAGGGTTAATTGCCAGGAGTGACAATGGGTCAGTGGTTTGTCTGTGCCTACTGCTGTTCATCAGGTAGTTCTTTAGGTGACACAGACTTCACTGCTTTCCAATCCCACTCATGGATATCTGGGCCAAAGCTCTCGATTTACCGATCGATCTACGTTCCGATCCTCACCTATGGTCATGAGATTTGGCTCATGACCGAAAGAACGAGATCGCGGGTACAAGCGGCCCAGATGAGTTTCCTCCGCAGGGTGGCTGGGTGCTCCCTTAGAGATAGGGTGAGGAGCTCGGTCACTCGGGAGGAGCTCGGAGTCGAGCCGCTGCTCCTCCACGTTGAAAGGAGTCAGTTGAGGTGGCTCGGGCATCTTTTCCAGATGCCCCCTGGACGCCTCGCTGGAGAGGTGTTCCGGGCACGTCCCATTGGGAGGAGGCCCCGGTGAAGACCCAGGACACGCTGGAAGGATTACATCTCTCGGCTGGCTTGGGAACGCCTTGGGGTTCCCCCGGAGGAGCTGGGGGAGGTGTGTGTGGATCAGGAGGTCTGGGTGGCTTTGCTTGAGCTGCTGCCCCTGCGACCTGACTCTGGATAAAGCGGAAGAAAATGGATGGATGGATATCTGGGCAGCAAAAACCGAATAATTTCAGCAACTTGAAACTACACTCGTAGCACAACATCATCATTGATGCTGAAATCTCATCCATGCCTTTGTCTCCTCCAGGCTTGACTACTGTAACTCCCTGCTCTTTGGGATCTCTGGAAAAAAAACCTTCAAAGGCTCCAATGCATTCAAAACAGTGCAGCTAGAATTCTGATGATAGTATGCAGGAACACATTATGTAACAGGGCAAATGCCCCAATTTAGAAGCCTCCGGTCCAAGGGGAGTAATCTCTATTAAACCACAACGTCAAATGTTAAGAAAAAAAAAGAAAAATTTATTAACAATAAAATTAGGAAAAGAACACAATAAATGAATAAAAAAAACAAAACACAAATACTCTTATCTAAAAAGTCCATCTAAAAATAGTCCCAAAAGCTGACTGCAAACCCGGACAGATGTGGGCGTGGTTTCCTCTCAGTCACAACCTGGGCAGATAAACAGGAAAATCAGAAAACAGGGACAACGTGACTTCCACAATGAGGGCCAAATATGCCCAATATTCAGAGAGGTGTGTTGGGAAGGTGTCGTAGCACGGACCCACAACAGGGGGCGCAAAGGAACGGACAATGAATAAGCCAATAAGTAACAATTTAATGTTGTGACAACACACAACTAAACACACAAAATATATATAGTCAATTAACACCAGGTGACGTGTGGGCAGGCTCGAAGATAGAAGACCCCCGACGAGAGATGAGCCGCGTCCCACACAGCTTCCACCACCAACGGCCTGAAGAACACCGGAGCCGCCAAGTCCCGAGTCCCCAGGTGGCCTCTGTCTTCGGCTGTCGACCCTGGTACTGCTGGAAGAAAACAAGACAGGATGGATGAGTGTGAAGTCGCACACTCAGTAATCCACAGTCTGCACACAGTTAGGAGGGAGCACCTCGACCTCCAATCACATACTCGTGCAGCTCCTGTTTAACCACTTATCTGATTGGAGTGTGAAGCGAAGCCGTCGCTGATCACACCAAACGCCAATCCCACAGATAAGGCAGACACAACAGGATAACGGCTGCAAAAGAAGTTCAGATTATCACTCAACGATTTGAGTCAGCAGAGAAAATTTCCTCTTCGGTAGTTGATTTCTCGGCGGGGAGGTGGAGTTGCAGTCCGGCTTATATAGTGGTGTAGATGAGTGACAGCTGGTGCGATGAGTGACAGCTGTCACTTCTTCTGGGTCTAGCGCCCTCTCGTGCTTGGAGCCCGCACTCCAAGCAAGGCGCCCTCTGGTGGTGGTGGGCCAGCAGTACCTCCTCTTCAGCGGCCCACATAACAGGACCCCCCCCCTCAACGGGCGCCTCCTGGCGCCCGACCTGGCTTGTCCGGGTGTCTCTTGTAGAAATCGGCCAGGAGGGCCGGGTCCAGGATGAAGCTCCTCTTCACCCAGGAGCGTTCTTCAGGTCCATACCCCTCCCAGTCCACCAGATATTGGAACCCCCGGCCCTTACGATGGACGTCCAGGAGCCTGCGGACTGTCCAAGCAGGCTCCCCGTCGATGAGCCGGGCAGGAGGCGGCGTAGGTCCAGGTGCACAGAGGGGCGAGGTGTGGTGTGGCTTGAGGCGGGACACATGGAACACAGGGTGGATCCGCAGTGAAGCTGGGAGTTGGAGCTTCACTGCGGCCGGGTTGATGATTTTGACGATTTTGAATGGTCTGATGTATCTGTCTTTCAACTTAGGGGAGTCCACACAGAGAGGGATGTCCTTTGTCGAAAGCCACACCTCCTGCCCGGGCTGGTATGTGGGGGCCGGGGAACGCCGGCGGTCCGCATGGGTCTTGGCCCTCGTCCGGGCCTTTAACAGGGCAGAGCGGGCGGTCCGCCACACCCGGCGGCACCTCCTGAGGTGGGCCTGGACCGAGGGCACACCGACCTCTCCTTCCACCAGCGGGAACAATGGGGGCTGGTACCCCAAACATGCCTCAAAAGGGGAGAGGCCGGTAGCAGATGAGACTTGGCTGTTATGGGCATACTCGATCCAAGCCAGATGGTGACTCCAGTCCGCCGGGCGCGCGGAGGTGACGCAGCGAAGGGCCTGCTCCAACTCCTGGTTAGCCCGCCCTGCCTGGCCGTTTGTCTGGGGGTGGTACCCGGACGAGAGGCTCACGGTGGCCCCCAGCTCCTTACAGAAACTCCTCCAGACTTGCGAAGAGAACTGGGGACCACGATCTGATACGATGTCTGATGGTATCCCATGCAGCCGCATGACGTGGTGGACCAGGAGGTCTGCCATCTCCTGGGCCGTCGGGAGCTTCGGGAGGGCCACGAAGTGGGCCGCCTTGGAGAACCGGTCCACTATCGTGAGAATGATGGTGTTGCCCTGGGACGGCGGGAGGCCCGTGATGAAGTCCAGGCCGATGTGAGACCAGGGGCGGTGAGGCACCGGCAGGGGTTGGAGGAGTCCCGAGGTCTTCCGATGGTCTGCCTTGCCCCTGGCGCAGATGGTACAGGCCTGGACGTAGTCCCGAACGTCGGTTTCCAGTGACGCCCACCAGAAGGGCTGCTGGACCACTGCCACGGTCCTACGCACTCCGGGATGACAGGAGAGCTTGGATTCGTGACAGAAGTCCAATACAGCAGCTCTGGCCTCTGGTGGGATGTACATTCTGTTCTTGGGGCCGGTCCCCGGGTCCGGGCTCCTTGCCAGGGCTTCCCGGACGGTCTTCTCCACGTCCCAGGTGAGGGAGGTCACGACAGTGGACTCGGGGATGATGGTCTCAGTGGGGTTCGACAGCCCCGCCTTGGCTTCTTCTTCGTGCACCCGGGACAATGCATCCGATTTTTGGTTTTTGGTCCCGGGGCGGTATGTGATCCGGAAGTCAAAGCGCCCGAAGAACAGAGACCAGCGGGCTTGCCTGGGGTTCAGCCGCTTGGCGGTCCGGATGTACTCCAGGTTCCGATGGTCCGTGAAAACCGTGAAAGGCAACGACGCCCCCTCCAGCAGGTGTCTCCACTCTTCAAGAGCCTCCTTCACCGCGAGGAGCTCCTGATTGCCGACGTCATAGTTCCGTTCAGCTGGGGTCAACCTGCGGGAAAAATAGGCACAAGGATGGAGAACCTTATCAGCCTCCACGCTCTGGGACAGCACGGCTCCTATCCCTGAGTCAGAGGCGTCCACTTCCACTATGTACTGGCGATCAGGATCAGGCTGCACCAGAACTGGTGCAGTCGAGAACCGGCGTTTCAACTCCTTGAACGCGGCTTCGCACCGATCCGACCAGGTGAAGGGGACCTTGGTGGAGGTCAGGGCAGTCAGGGGGCTAACTACCTGACTGTAGCCTTTAATGAACCTCCTGTAGAAATTTGCAAAGCCGAGGAACTGCTGTAGTTTCCTGCGGCTTGTTGGTTGGGGCCAATCTCTCACCGCCGCAACCTTGGCCGGATCAGGGGTGACGGAGTTGGAGGAGATGATGAACCCCAGGAAGGACAAAGAAGTGCGGTGGAACTCGCACTTCTCGCCCTTCACAAACAGCCGGTTCTCCAACAACCGCTGTAGGACCTGACGTACATGCTGGACATGGGTCTCAGGGTCCGGGGAAAAGATGAGTATATCGTCCAGGTATACGAAGACGAACCGATGCAGGAAGTCCCGCAAGACGTCATTTACCAAAGCTTGGAACATCGTGGGGGCGTTAGTGAGGCCGAACGGCATGACCAGGTACTCAAAGTGACCTAACGGGGTGTTAAATGCCGTCTTCCACTCGTCTCCCTTCCGGATCCGAACCAGGTGGTACGCGTTTCTAAGATCCAATTTTGTGAAAATTTGGGCTCCATGCAGGGGCGTGAACACTGAATCCAACAGAGGTAACGGGTATCGGTTGCGAACCGTGATTTCGTTCAGCCCTCTGTAATCAATGCATGGACGGAGTCCGCCGTCCTTTTTGCCCACAAAAAAGAAACCAGCACCCATCGGGGAGGTGGAGTTCCGGATCAGCCCGGCAGCTAAAGAGTCCCGGATGTAGGTCTCCATTGATTCGCGTTCCGGACGTGAGAGGTTGTACAACCTACTGGACGGGTACTCAGCGCCCGGGACCAAATCGATGGCACAATTGTACGGTCGGTGCGGGGGAAGAGTGAGCGCCAGATCTTTGCTGAAGACGTCAGCGAGCTCGTGGTACTCCTTTGGCACCGCCGATAGATTGGGGGGGACTTTAATCTCCTCATTAGCCGTCATGCCGGGAGGAACCGAGGATCCTAAACACTCCCGGTGGCAGGTTTTGCTCCACTGTGTCACAACCCCGGACGGCCAATCTATCCGGGGATTGTGCTTCACCATCCATGGAAATCTCAAAATCACTCGGGAGGTAGAAGGAGTTACATGGAACACGATCTCCTCCCTGTGATTTCCAGACACAACCAAGGTCACAGGCTGTGTCTGATGTGTGATTAAAGGAAGCAGGGTGCCATCTAGTGCTCGCACCTGCAATGGTGACGGCAGAGCCACCAGGGGGAGCCCTACTTCCTTTGCCCATCTGCTATCCAGCAGATTCCCTTCCGACCCCGTGTCTACCAGTGCTGGGGCATGAAGGGTTAGATCCCCACAAAGGATCATTACTGGGATTCGTGCAGATTTGCGGGGTTTCCCCGCATGCATGTTATGGCCCACCCTTAGCCCAGTTTCTAAGGACGGGCGTTGTAGTTTTGACCGTTTGGGGCAGTCCTTCTGCATATGCTCACAAGAGCCGCAGACAAAACACTCCCCGCGGGCCAGCCTCCTTTGTCTGACGTTTGTCTTTACTTTGGCCCTGCTCATGTCCATAGCCTCCTCAGCAGGGGGAGCTGTAGCCACACGGAGCTCTCTGGCAGTGAAGCGTGGGGACGACGTCACCCTTTCGGAACCGGAAGGGGGAGGGACGGCTCGTGCCCGGTCACGCCCCCCGGCCTGCTCCCGACGATGCTCATTCAAACGGTTGTCTAAGCGTATAACCAAATCGACAAGCCCGTCAAAATCCCGCGGTTCCTCCTTAGCCAGCAGGTGCTCCTTCAGGACCGGAGACAGTCCATTTACGAAGGCGGCACGGAGCGCAACGTTATTCCAGCCGGACCTCGCTGCCGCGATGCGGAAGTCGACTGCATACTCGGCTGCGCTGCAACGCCCCTGTCTCATTGACAGCAGCACGCTCGAAGCGGTCTCGCCTCTGTTAGGATGGTCAAAAACTTGTTTGAACTCCCGTACAAACCCAGCATAAGACGTTAGGAGCCGTGAATTCTGCTCCCAAAGCGCCGTAGCCCAGGCGCGTGCCTCTCCTCGAAGCAGATTAATAACATAAGCCACCTGGCTGGCGTCTGACTCGTACATGACAGGATGCTGTGAAAAGACGAGCGAACACTGCATGAGGAAGTCTGCGCACGTCTCAACACAGCCTCCGTACGGTTCCGGAGGGCTTATGTATGCTTCAGGGGACGGTGGGGGGGGTCGTTGAACGACCAGTGGAACGTCTGTTACGGGCCCAGGACCAGCAAGAGGAGTGGCTGCAGCAGCGCCCTGATCGCGCGCTTCCACCCTGGCGGTGAGAGCCTCCACCCTCCGGTTAAGGAGAACATTCTGCTCGGTCACCAAATCCAGCCGAGCCGTGAAGGCGGTTAAAATCTGCTGCAGCTCACTCAACACGCCTCCTGCTGACGCCTGCACTCCTGGCTCTTCCATTGGCCGGTCAAGCTCGGGTTGACGCCCCTCGGAATCCATGACGAATGGCCGAGAAATCCTGTTGGGAAGGTGTCGTAGCACGGACCCACAACAGGGGGCGCAAAGGAACGGACAATGAATAAGCCAATAAGTAACAATTTAATGTTGTGACAACACACAACTAAACACACAAAATATATATAGTCAATTAACACCTGGTGACGTGTGGGCAGGCTCGAAGATAGAAGACCCCCGACGAGAGATGAGCCGCGTCCCACACGGCTTCCACCACCAACGGCCCGAAGAACACCGGAGCTGCCAAGTCCCGAGTCCCCAGGTGGCCTCTGTCTTCAGCTGTCGACCCTGGTACTGCTGGCAGAAAACAAGACAGGATGGATGAGTGTGAAGTCGCACACTCAGTAATCCACAGTCTGCACACAGTTAGGAGGGAGCACCTCCACCTCCAATCACACACTCGTGCAGCTCCTGTTTAACCACTTATCTGATTGGAGTGTGAAGCGAAGCCGTCGCTGATCACACCAAATGCCAATCCCACAGATAAGGCAGACACAACAGGATAACGGCTGCAAAAGAAGTTCAGATTATCACTCAACGATTTGAGTCAGCAGAGAAAATTACCTCTTCGGTAGTTGATTTCTCGGTGGGGAGGTGGAGTTGCAGTCCGGCTTATATAGTGCTGTAGATGAGTGACAGCTGGTGCAATGAGTGACAGCTGTCACTTCTTCTGGGTCTGGCGCCCTCTCGTGCTTGGAGCCCGCACTCCAAGCATGGCGCCCTCTGGTGGTGGTGGGCCAGCAGTACCTCCTCTTCAGCGGCCCACATAACAAGGAGAGGCACTTAGCTGAAAGGAGGGGAATTATCGCACTTCACCCCCTCCACTATTCCAACGGCGCGCATCCAGTCTCTCTCTCTCGCTCCCTCTGTCGCTCATCCACGCTCAATCTGCTCTCCCAAAGAGAAAAGGGGCGGGCTGCAAAACGACCAAACTATGAATGGATTGGTCGACGACCGATAACACAGGCTTGTCACTTAAGGCAGGATTACTGCTTAACTCCACAGCAATCACGCCAAACGCTAACAACAAACAGCGCAAAGTCCAGCCGAATGAAGCATCAAAAAGGCACTTAGCTGAGAGGAGGGGGGTTGGCAAACGCTCCCCCTCCACCGTTTCCACGTCGTGTCCACTCGCTTATCCCAGCGGTGTCCTTCCGTACACGCTCGATCTGGTCCACTATCCTTCCGTCCTCGTGCCTCTCAGCTCCTGAAGACTCGCAGCTGCTCCTGCCGCCGCTCCTTTTCCTCTCTTGCACACTCTCTCTCCCTACTTTTTACACACCTCTCCCTCATTATCCCTAATTATCCAGGTGGGGTTGCAGCCACACACACACCTCCCAGCTCTTACCCACACATACCCAGGTGAAATCAATGACCCCGTGACAATTACACCTATACTCTATAACCTTCACGGGCTCCCCATCACCTACAGAATCCATTTTAAGATTGCTCTCATCACGCACCAATGCATCCATGGCAATGCCCCCACATACCTCAAAGACCTCCTCATCCTCCACATCCTCCCGTTCCCTGCATTCATACTACACTAATCTTCTCCGTCAACAATGTTGACCCCTAAGTAATTTTTCATTGACCTCTACCTGGGACGGGTAACGTGCATTTTTTTGTGTAGGCCATGATCTACTGAGGCTGGATTATAATTGTTGTTTCATCCCCTTAAGTGGCACCATTTAGGTCAAAATTGAGTTCAAGCAATGTGGCAGGGGTGGGTTCCTGGTTCGAATCCCACCCCTGGCACATTTCTCCACATAATGTTGTGTCAGGAAGGGCATCCAGCGTAAAACATGTGCCAAAATCAACATGCAGATGCATCTTGGATCTGCTGACTCAGAATCTCATGGTTATGGTCTGTCAATCATTCCTGCATGAGCTCCTTCATCTGATAACTGGGCGACATCTGGAGCTGATCTTCTCTGGTTTACATTTTTATGTTGCATTTGTACTTTAATATTGTGTTTTTCTCATAATGAATACCTCTCCATGATGTTCTCCTCATTCTAAGTGAGGGTTCAAGAGCAGCGACATCCTGTTTTATAACCAGTGTGAAAGTCGCTGATGCAGTTTGTGATTTTGGGCAAAATAAATAAAACTGATTTTTTTAAAAAATGCAACTAAAACAAACACGCAAAAAACAAAATTGAAATTAAAAGTTATTCATGAATTCATAAATATTAAATAACTGACAGCAGATGAAAGCTAGAACCGACAATAGGGTTTACAAATAGAAAAATTAGTATCATTTTCATGTTTTAATCTTAAAATGTAAAACTTATAAAATATTTAGGAATAGTTTTGAAAGATGAAAAAAGTGCAAAGGGAGAAAACTGTATTTTTAAGGGTCGGTATTTTTAAGGGTCATTTTAGGAGGTACAGAAACATGTTTTCAGAGAAAACAAGTTCAGAAAAACACATTTAGAAAACCAAAAACAAAATCAAAACAAATAAAATCAAGAAAAGAGAATTTGATAAAAACATAAAAACAGAATTTCATAAATTCAGCAGGGAAAAAAAATTAGAATTCCGAAATTGAAATTTGATTTTTTTTTTTTCTCTCTAAAGCTGTAGATCGCCGATTGATAGTTTTTAACGATCGAGTATTGACGACAGGCAGAAGCAGCAGAGTGACGATCACTGCAGCGATCGAAGATGGAGGCGGTGAACTAGCGTGTGTTAGCACCGTTTAACGAGCGGAGGTAAACGGTGAAGACAGCGGCGTGTTTTCACACAGAAGCTGAGTTCTTTGTAAACGTGGTCAGTTTGTACGGAGTGACTCAGTGCTGTGAGGAGCTGTACGTTATGCAGTGAGTACTGATGAAGCCCGCTAAAAGTTCCCACTCTGTTAGCGCTTAGCTCAGTGTTAGCTACCCCCGAAACATGACATATAAACCGGTTTTAATCGTAGAACCGATTCTCTCAGGCGTCCAGGTTCGGTTTTTTTTTTTTTTTTTTGGCCCCCTGTTAGCCGCTGCACAGCAGGGAGCTACAGTTAGCTTTGATCACATAAATCACCTTCTTGTTTCAATTATTTCGTTTGCACAGTGAATGTGCAAATAATTATTTCCACGACTAAGCTGACGTCTGTGGAGCCCTGAAGCAGCCACTGAGTACAAAAACAACTCAAAATAATAATCAGTGCACATCTGGACTGTCTATAAATGATAGAGGTGGGTGGATCAATCCTAATATCGATACCAACGCTGGTATTGATATTGAACGATCCTTGTGTAAAAAGATCGATACTCAAGCTTTTTTCTCTCCAGCACGCACTGACTGCTGTGCACACAGATTAATCAAAGTCTACTCTCTGTCTGTAAGAGCAGCGCTATGCTGTGTCACACAACACGGAGCAGCGCACCCTTGCATTGTGGTTGTCAGCCCTCTACCTCAGGAGACTTTGTTTTAAGTTGTGTTGAGTGATATTTTTTAAACAAAAATGTTGATTATGATAATAAAGTATTTTGTTGTCATGTACAATGTTTGGCGAAATTCTGTCCTAGGTCTTTTGGATCTATGAAGCTTAAATATGAAAAGGTGTCTATCGGCGATACTGGGCCTGTATTTACTTGGTATCGGATCAATGCCAGAATTCCTGGTATCACCCATCTCTGATAAATGAGTCTGGTAGAAATGTAAGAAAACACTGGATATCCTCTGCAGTCTTAAAGATTTTTCACACTAAAAGCTTCCAGATACTGCAGAGCAGATACGGGATCGGAGGTGGACAACAAATATATAGCCCGACATTAAAGTCCAGCTGCCTGTGTCGCTTAGCCCAGTTTCTAAGGACGGGTGTTGTAGTTTTGACCGTTTGGGGCAGTCCTTCTGCATATGCTCACAAGAGCCGCAGACAAAACACTCCCCGCGGGCCAGCTTCCTTTGTCTGACGTTTGTCTTTACTTTGGCCCTGCTCATGTCCATAGCCTCCTCAGCAGGGGGAGCTGTAGCCACACGGAGCTCTCTGGCAGTGAAGCGTGGGGACGACGTCACCCTTTCGGAACCGGAAGGGGGAGGGACGGCTCGTGCCCGGTCACGCCCCCCGGCCTGCTCCCGACGATGCTCATTCAAACGGTTGTCTAAGCGTATAACCAAATCGACAAGCCCGTCAAAATCCCGCGGTTCCTCCTTAGCCAGCAGGTGCTCCTTCAGGACCGGAGACAGTCCATTTACGAAGGCGGCACGGAGCGCAACGTTATTCCAGCCGGACCTCGCTGCCGCGATGCGGAAGTTGACTGCATACTCGGCTGCGCTGCAACGCCCCTGTCTCATTGACAGCAGCACGCTCGAAGCGGTCTCGCCTCTGTTAGGATGGTCAAAAACTTGTTTGAACTCCCGTACAAACCCAGCATAAGACGTTAGGAGCCGTGAATTCTGCTCCCAAAGCGCCGTAGCCCAGGCGCGTGCCTCTCCTCGAAGCAGATTAATAACATAAGCCACCTGGCTGGCGTCTGACTCGTACATGACAGGATGCTGTGAAAAGACGAGCGAACACTGCATGAGGAAGTCTGCGCACGTCTCAACACAGCCTCCGTACGGTTCCGGAGGGCTTATGTATGCTTCAGGGGACGGTGGGGGGGGTCGTTGAACGACCAGTGGAACGTCTGTTACGGGCCCAGGACCAGCAAGAGGAGTGGCTGCAGCAGCGCCCTGATCGCGCGCTTCCACCCTGGCGGTGAGAGCCTCCACCCTCCGGTTAAGGAGAACATTCTGCTCGGTCACCAAATCCAGCCGAGCCGTGAAGGCGGTTAAAATCTGCTGCAGCTCACTCAACACGCCTCCTGCTGACGCCCTGCACTCCTGGCTCTTCCATTGGCCGGTCAAGCTCGGGTTGACGCCCCTCGGAATCCATGACGAATGGCCGAGAAATCCTGTTGGGAAGGTGTCGTAGCACGGACCCACAACAGGGGGCGCAAAGGAACGGACAATGAATAAGCCAATAAGTAACAATTTAATGTTGTGACAACACACAACTAAACACACAAAATATATATAGTCAATTAACACCAGGTGACGTGTGGGCAGGCTCGAAGATAGAAGACCCCCGACGAGAGATGAGCCGCGTCCCACACGGCTTCCACCACCAACGGCCCGAAGAACACCGGAGCTGCCAAGTCCCGAGTCCCCAGGTGGCCTCTGTCTTCAGCTGTCGACCCTGGTACTGCTGGCAGAAAACAAGACAGGATGGATGAGTGTGAAGTCGCACACTCAGTAATCCACAGTCTGCACACAGTTAGGAGGGAGCACCTCCACCTCCAATCACACACTCGTGCAGCTCCTGTTTAACCACTTATCTGATTGGAGTGTGAAGCGAAGCCGTCGCTGATCACACCAAATGCCAATCCCACAGATAAGGCAGACACAACAGGATAACGGCTGCAAAAGAAGTTCAGATTATCACTCAACGATTTGAGTCAGCAGAGAAAATTACCTCTTCGGTAGTTGATTTCTCGGTGGGGAGGTGGAGTTGCAGTCCGGCTTATATAGTGCTGTAGATGAGTGACAGCTGGTGCGATGAGTGACAGCTGTCACTTCTTCTGGGTCTGGCGCCCTCTCGTGCTTGGAGCCCGCACTCCAAGCATAGCGCCCTCTGGTGGTGGTGGGCCAGCAGTACCTCCTCTTCAGCGGCCCACATAACAAGGAGAGGCACTTAGCTGAAAGGAGGGGAATTATCGCACTTCACCCCCTCCACTATTCCAACGGCGCGCATCCAGTCTCTCTCTCTCGCTCCCTCTGTCGCTCATCCACGCTCAATCTGCTCTCCCAAAGAGAAAAGGGGCGGGCTGCAAAACGACCAAACTATGAATGGATTGGTCGACGACCGATAACACAGGCTTGTCACTTAAGGCAGGATTACTGCTTAACTCCACAGCAATCACGCCAAACGCTAACAACAAACAGCGCAAAGTCCAGCCGAATGAAGCATCAAAAAGGCACTTAGCTGAGAGGAGGGGGGTTGGCAAACGCTCCCCCTCCACCGTTTCCACGTCGTGTCCACTCGCTTATCCCAGCGGTGTCCTTCCGTACACGCTCGATCTGGTCCACTATCCTTCCGTCCTCGTGCCTCTCAGCTCCTGAAGACTCGCAGCTGCTCCTGCCGCCGCTCCTTTTCCTCTCTTGCACACTCTCTCTCCCTACTTTTTACACACCTCTCCCTCATTATCCCTAATTATCCAGGTGGGGTTGCAGCCACACACACACCTCCCAGCTCTTACCCACACATACCCAGGTGAAATCAATGACCCCGTGACAATTACACCTATACTCTATAACCTTCACGGGCTCCCCATCACCTACAGAATCCATTTTAAGATTGCTCTCATCACCCACCAATGCATCCATGGCAATGCCCCCACATACCTCAAAGACCTCCTCATCCTCCACATCCTCCCGTTCCCTGCATTCATACTACACTAATCTTCTCCGTCAACAATGTTCACCCCTAAGTAATTTTTCATTGACCTCTACCTGGGACGGGTAACGTGCATTTTTTTGTGTAGGCCATGATCTACTGAGGCTGGATTATAATTGTTGTTTCATCCCCTTAAGTGGCACCATTTAGGTCAAAATTGAGTTCAAGCAATGTGGCAGGGGTGGGTTCCTGGTTCGAATCCCACCCCTGGCACATTTCTCCACATAATGTTGTGTCAGGAAGGGCATCCAGCGTAAAACATGTGCCAAAATCAACATGCAGATGCATCTTGGATCTGCTGACTCAGAATCTCATGGTTATGGTCTGTCAATCATTCCTGCATGAGCTCCTTCATCTGATAACTGGGCGACATCTGGAGCTGATCTTCTCTGGTTTACATTTTTATGTTGCATTTGTACTTTAATATTGTGTTTTTCTCATAATGAATACCTCTCCATGATGTTCTCCTCATTCTAAGTGAGGGTTCAAGAGCAGTGACATCCTGTTTTATAACCAGTGTGAAAGTCGCCGATGCAGTTTGTGATTTTGGGCAAAATAAATAAAACTGATTTTTTTAAAAAATGCAACTAAAACAAACACGCAAAAAACAAAATTGAAATTAAAAGTTATTCATGAATTCATAAATATTAAATAACTGACAGCAGATGAAAGCTAGAACCGACAATAGGGTTTACAAATAGAAAAATTAGTATCATTTTCATGTTTTAATCTTAAAATGTAAAACTTATAAAATATTTAGGAATAGTTTTGAAAGATGAAAAAAGTGCAAAGGGAGAAAACTGTATTTTTAAGGATCGGTATTTTTAAGGGTCATTTTAGGAGGTACAGAAACATGTTTTCAGAGAAAACAAGTTCAGAAAAACACATTTAGAAAACCAAAAACAAAATCAAAACAAATAAAATCAAGAAAAGAGAATTTGATAAAAACATAAAAACAGAATTTCATAAATTCAGCAGGGAAAAAAAATTAGAATTCCGAAATTGAAATTTGATTTTTTTTCTCTCTCTCTAAAGCTGTAGATCGCCGATTGATAGTTTTTAACGATCGAGTATTGACGACAGGCAGAAGCAGCAGAGTGACGATCACTGCAGCGATCGAAGATGGAGACGGTGAACTAGCGTGTGTTAGCACCGTTTAACGAGCGGAGGTAAACGGTGAAGACAGCGGCGTGTTTTCACACAGAAGCTGAGTTCTTTGTAAACGTGGTCAGTTTGTACGGAGTGACTCAGTGCTGTGAGGAGCTGTACGTTATGCAGTGAGTACTGATGAAGCCCGCTAAAAGTTCCCACTCTGTTAGCGCTTAGCTCAGTGTTAGCTACCCCCGAAACATGACATATAAACCGGTTTTAATCGTAGAACCGATTCTCTCAGGCGTCCAGGTTCGGTTTTTTTTTTTTTTTTTGGCCCCCTGTTAGCCGCTGCACAGCAGGGAGCTACAGTTAGCTTTGATCACATAAATCACCTTCTTGTTTCAATTATTTCGTTTGCACAGTGAATGTGCAAATAATTATTTCCACGACTAAGCTGACGTCTGTGGAGCCCTGAAGCAGCCACTGAGTACAAAAACAACTCAAAATAATAATCAGTGCACATCTGGACTGTCTATAAATGATAGAGGTGGGTGGATCAATCCTAATATCGATACCAACGCTGGTATTGATATTGAACGATCCTTGTGTAAAAAGATCGATACTCAAGCTTTTTTTCTCTCCAGCATGCACTGACTGCTGTGCACACAGATTAATCAAAGTCTACTCTCTGTCTGTAAGAGCAGCGCTATGCTGTGTCACACAACACGGAGCAGCGCACCCTTGCATTGTGGTTGTCAGCCCTCTACCTCAGGAGACTTTGTTTTAAGTTGTGTTGAGTGATATTTTTTAAACAAAAATGTTGATTATGATAATAAAGTATTTTGTTGTCATGTACAATGTTTGGCGAAATTCTGTCCTAGGTCTTTTGGATCTATGAAGCTTAAATATGAAAAGGTGTCTATCGGCGATACTGGGCCTGTATTTACTTGGTATCGGATCAATGCCAGAATTCCTGGTATCGCCCATCTCTGATAAATGAGTCTGGTAGAAATGTAAGAAAACACTGGATATCCTCTGCAGTCTTAAAGATTTTTCACACTAAAAGCTTCCAGATACTGCAGAGCAGATACGGGATCGGAGGTGGACAACAAATATATAGCCCGACATTAAAGTCCAGCTGCCTGTGTCGCTCATGTCGCAGCCTTGGCTCAGGAAGTAAACTGAGCTAGACTGCTGTACCATCCAGGGGAGTTCATAAAATATACTCAACAAAAATATAAACGCAACACTTTTGGTTTTGCTCCCATTTTGTATGAGATGAACTCAAAGATCTAAAACTTTTTCCACATATACAATATTACCATTTCTCTCAAATATTGTTCACAAACCAGTCTAAATCTGTGATAGTGAGCACTTCTCCTTTGTTGAGATAATCCATCCCACCTCACAGGTGTGCCATACCAATATGCTGATTAGACACCATGATTAGTGCACAGGTGTGCCTTAGACTGCCCACAATAAAAGGCCACTCTGAAAGGTGCAGTTTTATCACACAGCACAATGCCACAGATATCGCAAGATTTGAAGGAGCGTGCAATTGGCATGCTGACAGCAGGAATGTCAACCAGAACTGTTGCTCGTGTATTGAATGTTCATTTCTCTACCATAAGCCGTCTCCAAAGGTGTTTCAGAGAATTTGGCAGTACATCCAACCAGCCTCACAACCGCAGACCACGTGTAACCACACCAGCCCAGGACCTCCACATCCAGCATGTTCACCTCCAAGATCATCTGAGACCAGCCACTCGGACAGCTGCTGGAACAATCGGTTTGCATAACCAAAGAATTTCTGCACAAACTGTCAGAAACTGTCTCAGGGAAGCTCATCTGCATGCTCATCGTCCTCATCGGGGTCTCCACCTGACTCCAGTTCGTCGTCGTAACCGATTTGAGTGGGCAAATGCTCACATTCGCTTGTGTTTGGCATGTTGGAGAGGTGTTCTCTTCACGGATGATGCGAAGGAGATGTGTTGCACTGCATGAGGCAAATGGTGGTCACACCAGATACTGACTGGTATCCCCCCCAATAAAACAAAACTGCACCTTTCAGAGTGGCCTTTTATTGTGGACAGTCTGAGGCACACCTGTGCACTAATCATGGTGTCTAATCAGCATCTTGATATGACACACCTGTGAGGTGGGATGGATTATCTCAGCAAAGGAGAAGTGCTCACTATCACAGATTTAGACTGGTTTGTGAACAATATTTGAGGGAAATGGTGATATTGTGTATGTGGAAAAAGTTTTAGATCGTTGAGTTAATCTCATACAAAATGGGAGCAAAACCAAAAGTGTTGCGTTTATATTTTTGTTGAGTATAAATTGAGCCTTTCTCTAAGAGTGCAACACCAACAGTTTTTCTTCTCCATAGCATCTTTGTGACTCCTCAGAAATTGGATAATGTTTAATGTTTTGCTTGAAAATCCTCAATTAATCAAGGTCACACTTTTAAAGTAATGATAAACTTTATTGGAATAACATTTTTTTATACATTAAATGTAGCTCAAAGTGCTTTACACGGCAGCGTAAGGTGTGGTTTTGGGGTTGCAGGATATGAAGCGGGTTCGCACTGAGCAGATCCAGTATGCGGTGGCTCAGTACCTGAAGCGGCGGCAGTATGTGGACACTGACGGGGGTCTGAAAGGAGCAAGGCTCTTCCAGTCGGTCGAGGAGATGGCTGCCAGCCTCACGGGTAAGGACTCAACATAATGGCTCAGTTTGTATGTGTTAGAATGTATTTATGTTGCTCATTGGGATGCACAATACCACTTCCCATGCTTTATTACCACCGTGGGTCATATTGTGCAGCATTAGGATTTTATCTCCTATTTAGTGCTGCATAATGTGTTTGGCTTTTTGTTAAATAATGTAAAAGTCCCACAGTTCTATGAGGAACCATCCTGCTATGAGCAAAGTCTGATAACGACATGGCATTGATGTCTGGTTCTGGTTTGTGAGACACACCCACATGATCGGTTGTAGACACACAAAGAGATGCCTCTCCTTTTGGACAGAAGGGGGGCGTGGTGCGCAACCACAGAAAGTGATTCATTAAATGCCTGAAATAGTTTTGATTTGATGGATGACTTCTGTCTGGTTGTTTACAAGCCTTACGTTTTTAAAACACTTGCTTGACCTGAAAGCATTGATGTGGCCTCTTTAAATCCATCAGACTGGTTGTCATTTTAAATTGGGGTGCATTAAGACAACTATATAGTCATGACTCTTGACTCTGCGTTTGTTTTCTCTGAGCAGTGCAGACAGAGTCGGGCTGTGCCAACGTCGTCTCTGCTGCCCCCTGTCAGTGTGATCCTCAGCAGTATGAGAACCAGTACTCCAAGCTGCGCTCCTTTCTGTCAGGTACCGCTTCCACATTCCTGTAGTTCCTTGCATAGCTAAAGATGTTCTTACACAGCTATGTGGACTGCTGCAGTAGCTGTGTGGTTTTCACTCAACCTGTTATAGCCTTTATTCTTGCTGTCGCTGTTTTTAATGGAAACATTCACCATATGTTACTGTATGACTTCTGGTTGGTGTGTGTGAAGGGGGACGTTAAAATGGATTGTGTGTGTCCATACATGTGTCACACCCTTTCTTGCCACAATAACTCATCAGTGTGTCCAGATACTGCTTTCTAATCAAACACATGCTCTCTGGACCAAAACCTTGGACTAGTTCAGCTGGGAGTGCTGTGTGACCCTTGTGACCTCTATGACCTAGTTAAAAGTAGGTCACAGTCAAAAACATAATAATTCATGCACATGAAAAAAAAAAAAATGGAGACACTATAATTATATGTACGGTATATAATTTCATACTCTTATGAGTTAATAACACTTTCCACAGGCAGGGGGCACTGGCATCTCCCACACGTTAATCTCTCAAGAAATTTCACCTGTGAATAAATGGGGTAACAATTTTTGTGAAGTCTGGAATACCACAGAAAATACTTATTCACTGATTAACAAATTGTTAATTTTGAAAGCCATCCTTTACCTTTTATATATGTTATCTAAAAATTACAAACCAACAGGGTTCTTCACATAACCACCATCTGTTGATTAGCAGAGGAAATGATTAAATAAATGGTAATAAAATGTACATGACTGCAATGCACTGAAATCCCAAATTGAAGAGCTGATTTAAAAAAAAATAAAAATCTAATGGACTCACGTTGTAGTGTGTCCAACACTGTGGGCCAGTAATCCGTGTTGATCTGACAGTTTTGTCAAAACTGTATCAAATAACAGTGTTTTGTCCATCACACATTATTTGCCCATCTTACTTATTTTTGGAACTATAAGTCCTTAGGTTAGATAATAGCACAGGCTGTGTTTGCACTTGTGCTACTATGAACTCCTCTCTGTTGTTAAACTCACCCCCAGGAACCCATTGTGTTAAAAAGTGAGTTACACATATAGAATAAAGGTGTGTCTTGTACTCTGGTGCAATTTATACTCCTGAAGACATAGTAGATGCTCTGCTGAGTAACAGACAGACAAACAGGTGTCGTGATGTCAAACATTAAGTTCTTAGTGATTCCAAAATCTCTTTTTATTCCTGTTTTTGAAGAACCACCATCATTTGATGTTGACTTATTTTCTGAATGTAGTTTTTGGGCGGTAATTTCGAATACGTTCCCCTCCAAAAGTAACGTGACGATGAGGCTCATTCCTGATAGAATGTACGACCTTAGCGTAGTATGCTAATACCTTTTGTTAAAAATGTTTTTATTTATTCCATGTTAGAAACTGAGATTCCCTGGGCTAAAGAGGTGAGCAGCATCCTTTATCCACTCTTTGTCTACCTCTACCTGGACATGGTGCGCTGTGGCCTGAAGGGGGCAGTAGATGGTTTCTACAGCCGTTTCCATGGCACCTTTCTTCAGGACAGTGAGCAGCGCATCACTGTGGAGCAGCTCCGCCATGTTCTCACTGTGCAGGACGTCACTACTAACCCCAAACTGAGCGCCTTCCTGGAGCACAAGTATGTGGTTCACCTGACTGAGCCGGCCTACAGCTACCTGCTGCGCTACCTGCAGAGCGACGACAACAGCGCCCTCTGCAGGGCTCTCAGCACTCACCTGCAGGTGGAAATCTCCGTCTCAAAGCGCACTGACTACCAGCTGTACGGAGCAGCCAGTGGAGTGACCGCCGCTCCAAACTCCGCCTCCACCTGGGCAGGAGTGGACGGGGCAGAGGCTGGGGAGGGGGTAGAGGTTCCCGCTGGGATCCCCCAGAGCGAGGCGGCCCTGGAGGCGCTGCAGGACTGCATTAAGAAAGTCCGGGACGGGCCGCCCTCGCTCACCACGGTGTGTTTCTACGCCTTCCAGCACACGGAGCAGCTGCTGAACACTGCTGAGGTGTCGGCCGACAGCAGGCTGCTCGCCGCTGGCTTCGACAGCTCCGCGGTGAAGCTGTGGAGCCTCCGAGCCCGCAAGCTGAAAGCCAAACCGCATCAGGCCGACGTGTCTCACATCCACCTGGCATGTGATGTCCTGGAGCAAGAGGCGAGTAAACCAAAGGCGTGACGATGGTTTTTCTAACGTGATTAATTAATAATAGAATATTTATTTTAGTCATTTATGAAGCAAAACTATGACTTACTCACTTTGGTAATTTTGTGTGACTGTAGAAATTGTGATGAGACTCAAACATTGTTATCTTCTTGTTTGTTTTTTGCTCCCCACCCTACAGGTGGACGAGGAGGACGGCGCCGGCAGTGAAATAAAGACGCTCCGTGGCCACAGCGGCCCGGTGTTTCGCACCGCCTTCCTGACAGACAGTTCTGGGCTCCTGTCCTGCTCCGAGGACACGACCATCCGCTACTGGGACTTGGGCAGTTTCACCAACACGGTGCTGTATCGAGGCCACACCTACCCGGTGTGGGACGTGGACGTCAGCCCCTGCAGCCTCTACTTCGCCAGCTGCTCCCACGACCGCACTGCCCGCCTCTGGACGTTCTCCCGCACCTACCCTCTGCGGCTTTACACCGGCCACCTGGCTGACGTGGATTGCGTCAAGTTCCACCCCAACTCGAACTACTTGGCAACCGGCTCCACAGACAAGACTGTCCGACTGTGGAGCACACAGCAGGGGACATCTGTCCGCCTCTTCACTGGCCACCGTGGTCCAGTCCTGTCGCTAGCTTTCTCACCTAATGGGAAGTACTTGGCATCTGCTGGCGAAGACCAGAGGCTGAAGCTCTGGGACTTAGCCTCGGGAACTTTGTTCAGAGATCTGCGAGGACACACAGACAGCGTTACCAGCCTGTCCTTCAGTCCAGACAGCAGCTTGGTAGCGTCGTCGTCTATGGACAACTCGGTGAGAGTTTGGGACATTCGGAACTCTCACAGCGGAATGACAGCGGACGGCTCGTCCAGTGAGCTCGTGGGTCTGTACAGCGGGAACACCAGTAATGTGCTGAACGTCCAGTTTATGGCCTGCAACCTGCTGCTGGTGACTGGAACCGCACAGGAGAAAGCCGAATAGTGTGTGTGTGTGTGTGTGTGCGTGTGTGTGTTCAGGAAATACTTGAAGATGTCTGGATTTTTTTTTTTTTTTTTTTGAGGTATGTCACCGTTCAGAAGCACATTTTATACCGAAGAGGTTCGATCAGAGAAGAAAAGGTCATTTTGCAAACTAAACTGAAGGTCGCCACCTGCTGGTTGAATGATTTTTAATTTGCTTCCTGTAACTGAGGTATTATTTGCTGGCTGTGTAACGAACCGTCCGTATGTTCAGGTGTCTGCACTGCTTCTATTCTGTCACTGTAGCTGCACATCAGGTGGCGCTGTAATGCAGAGTTCTTTGTGAAATTTGCCCAGGAATTCAAGAAGAAGAAAGTCTGGGGATTTTTAACCTCCTCTGTCTCTTACCAAAATATTTTGGCTATTTGTTTGTTTTGTTTTTGTTTTTTTTTTGTTTTTTTCCCCCCCTCAGCATGTTTATCAAAAAACTAATTCTCAAGTATTTGGGGGGGGTTACTTCCTCCTCTTTGTCCGATTACTGATCTTGGGCATTTGCGTTACTTAAGCAGCTGTTTTTGTTTTGTTTGTAAGCGACCTCCTCATGTGGTGGTTATGGCAGTTCACGCTGGCTGCACTCGGACACCGTTGCAGCAGTGGCGTCCCGCGGGTCTTTAGTTCACAGTGGAAATGGAGCAGAAACGCCCCCTTCTAGTCATGTCTTTCAACAGCCTGCACCCGGAGGTGTGACAACAGGAACGGTCGTGTTTCACAAGGATTGTGCCGGACAAGTTCAGCATTTATCCTCATCTTTGTGATCCATTTATCACTGTTGTCTTGTGCACATCCATGGAAGAAATAATGTGAATCAAGTTCAGTGCATGCATGAAAGAAGAAGAAGAAAAAAAAAAAAAAACGCATAAAAGTGAGGATGTTATGTTTGTTCGGTGCTTTGACGCTGGTGTAGGTGGAGTATTGCTCCATCATTTTTCATTGCATTTTCTGTTTGGAGTCAGTTTGATTTTCAAGATCTGTTTTGGAAGATAGTTTTGTTTTCCTGTTCAGGGAAAAGTTGGAATGTTGCTCAGATGTCTGGTATATTGTTTCCACACTGTCTCTTGGTTTGTGAGTGTTTGTTTCTGTTTGGCTCTTTTGTGGTATTTGAATAAGAACATGTCACTAGCCCTCTAAAACAGAGGTCTCAAACCAGTTCCAGAAAGGGCTGAGAGGGTGCAGGTTTTATGTCCAACCACCTACTTCAGCAGGTGATTTCACTGATTAACTGATTTCACCTGCTCAAAGTGATGTTAATCAGTGAAATCACCTGCTGAAGTAGGTGGTTGGACATAAAACCTGCACCCTCTCAGCCCTTTCTGGAACTGGTTTGAGACCTCTGTTTTAGAGGGCTAGTGACATGTTTTTTTTTTGGGGGGGGGGGGGTAAAGGTTGTATTTTTCACACTAATTTGTTAATTGTGCAATGCTTAAAAGATGTATTTTTTTGTAATATGTTACTTTTAACATCATCTATTGATGTAAAAGAGCTTCGACAGATTTGTTCTCGCTGGATAGTTTTTGAGTGTTTCTGTTTTCTTTAAAGTTCTTTATGTTCATCAGAAAAATATCCACATATCCTCCTTCTGTGTGTTTTTTTTTTTTTTTTTTTAAAGTAGGATTGAGTAATTTGATTTGTCTTGTCGCTGAACCAGATGTACCAGACTGGGTAATCCTGTTGGCCAAAGACTGAATGAAAACTGATCGTTGTGACATACGCAGGAACTCACAGTGTCAAAGTTTAAACAAGTATTAAAGTGGTATTTTGGAAAAAAAAAAAAAAAAAATCTGGCTTTGAGGTTTTTTTTTTTTTTTTCTTTATTCAATCTGTAACTCCACTCCTCCATCTCAGTGTTCTCATTTCTGACACATCTGGCTCCTTGCGCTCCCTTCACTGTCCACGTCCCTGTCCCACATGTCCCTCCCTCATACATCAATGTCTGTCTCCCCACTAAACTCCATCCAGACTCCACTCTGTGGATTATTTCTCCATCTTTGGCTCTCACTTATCCTATTTTTTAGCTTTTACTTCAGTAACCATCCCTGTTAGCTAACCTCTAAAATCCTGTTTTTTATTAAATCCTGTTAAACTTCAGCCTCGTGTCTTCCAGAGCCCTTCTGCTTCCAACTACACAGTTATATGCAAAACCCGGGTCACTGCTCCCTCTGGGAGGTCCTGAGGAATCCTTATATCCTCCTGAATGATAAGCTCAGTGGTGTTTAAAGACAGCAGCTCATTTTATTTCATTTCCACCAAAAACAACACAAATATAACAATCACTGGTGGTTTCCTGGAACGTTCTGTCAAGACGAGTGTTGTGCCGCTCGTGCCGGCTCAGTCTGGGCTGCTGATGGGGTTTAAAAGAACAGCGTCAAGCTGTTTAGTTCCTCAGCTGTTAAATCATTGGGAATAAGGTTCTGCTGTTGTCTGCAAAGCCAAGCCCAGAGAGGGAGTGAGCCTTAGGAAGGGTGAGGTTCTTCATCGAGGAGGACAAACCAGTTTGTGGCCGGAGGGTGTGCACCTTCCAGCCCTACCAGCCTGTCAGGCTCGTCCCTGCACCAGAACCTCCCGTCATTCTCCTGGCTGCTTCAGTCCAAACACGATGCCGCTCTACTCAACGCTGTCTGGGGGGAAATCTGGCTCTCCTAAGGCTATGGACACACAGTCCGATGGGAAGTCCTTTGAGCAGCTGAGGCAGGAGTGTCTGCAGGC
This sequence comes from Thalassophryne amazonica, assembly GCF_902500255.1. Lineage (NCBI taxonomy): Eukaryota > Metazoa > Chordata > Actinopteri > Batrachoidiformes > Batrachoididae > Thalassophryne > Thalassophryne amazonica. Next base: position 4,229,968 of record NC_047117.1, on the reverse strand, counting down.
GGGGGTTTTGTTTGAAGACCCAGACTTCCCTGCCCAAGACAGCTCTCTGTTTTACAGTCAGAGCGTGCCTGTAAATTTTGAATGGAAGAGACCCAAGGTAGGTGCAGAACCGCTAGAAGTCCAGTGTGAGATGATTGATGCTCAGGATCAAAGGAGCATCCTGAAGGTTTTTCTTTAATAACGGCTGAGGTGCAGCGACAACTTTTAGATGACGTAGGAAAGAAATTTACTACCCTTAGGCAAAAATCATTTAAAAAATACTTCGTCTTGAGTTCACATGATGTCTAAATTTTTTAAATGTCTTAAAGTGACGCTGTATGAAATATGAAAGTTCTGGTTTTTATCCCAGGTAAATATCACAATTTATACCTTTTATTATTAGAAATGTTTGTGGTTTGTTTTCATAATTTTTTTTATTTATTTGATGTTTTTGCCACCAAGGACTTGGTATTTTCAGGCTTTTCTTTGATAATTAGCAGGAAAACCTCACAGACAGGTTTCAGTGACATTTGGTGGGGATGGAAGCATTGAGTGTCTGGTTCCATGTTGAACCAGATGTGGATCCAGCATTATTTTTTATGATGATTTTTGTCATCTGTCACTGATTACTATATAATTTTTACACAGATGAAGCAGAATCTCTCACTCCGCTCGGTTAAAGTCTGGGATCTTGGACCTTGCAGAGCTTTGTCTTCTCTGAGTGTCTTCTAGTTTCCTTGAAGTAATTAAAAAAAAAGAATTACAAAAGTAAAAAATAGAGTGCGTACCTTCACCAAGTCCTTGAGATGCACCATCTAATTATATAAAAAAGAAGGTAGAGAGAGGAAAATAAATCAATGGACCAAGAATCCATATTGAATTTGGAGCAAAACTAAGTTGGTCACTGATCCGACCACCAGATTCTGTGGTAATCATCTGAATTTTTTTAAATAATCATGTAAATTAACAGATGGAGAACAGACTGCTAAACAGCCTTATTGCTTATATATATATTTATATATATATATATACACACACACACACAAAATTTGATTCCCATTTGGGAATCAGTCTTGGATTCTCCCCCCCCACCAAAGTTTGTGATGATTTGGTAATTATTAACCCTATAATATTAAATAAAAATTTTCTTGAAAATGTCCTGGCTCCGCCACTTTCCCTAAGGCATCTTTAAAATTTAATGGCGTCCATTCCACGCCAGACAAAACATTTTGGACAGTTTAATTGATTTATTGGGAACAGGCTGTACTTTGATTTTGAAAAACTTAAATTTGCTGTATTAATACCCCCCTTTTGTGTTAAAGGTCACTGAAGGAAGTAAGAGGGAATAATAATAATAATAATAATAATGAGTAATTTCTGATCTGTGCTGCTGAATCAGAGAGGTTTTGCTTTTATACAAATCAGCAATTATAAATTTATACAGATAGACTTTGCTGCAGAACCAGTATTGCAAGGAAACAGTGCAAAGTGCATCTTACACACCTTACACACACACACACACCTTACACACTGTGTGTTCTCTCTGATTCCTCCTGACAGTGTTTATTTGTGAGTTTCAGATTGTCAGACAGTCTAATAACTTTTTGAGGTGTTTTTTTCTTCTTATTCCTGTTTGTGTTGTTCCATTTGTTCCATCTGTTGGCTTGTTGAACTGTTCAGCTGCCTGAACTCTGTGTGCTTTGTGTGTTTGTGTTGTGTCGAGTGGGATTTCAGGTTGATTAGAATGACAGGAATGTGAACACACCTATCAGACAGAGTCTCACCCGAGTCTGACACCTTTCTCTCAAATAAACCTGTTTGGGCTTTTTTTTTTCTTCTCTTTCCAGGAGCTCTGTAATAATCCCAAGTTTATTGTGAGCGGTGCCAGCAGGACGGACATTTGCCAAGGACAGTTAGGTTTGTATTGATTGATCACTTTATGAGGTTTTCTACATTTGAATCTCTCAGAATGATGAGAAACACTCCTTTGTTTCTCTTGATACTGACACTCGGTGTACTGTGGCCACACCGAGTACTGATAGGACACGGTGGCCCTGAAGTGCAAAACACAACAGCACTGATAGAGAGAGCATTTCAGGTCCATCCAAACATCCAAAAACATGTTGACTTCCGAAGATACATTCAAGAAACCTGCAGTGTTTCGAAACATGTAAACATATATTTTTCTTTAACATTTTCAAAAATCTAGAGGGGTCTGTCTTTATGATCTATGACACACAGTGTCAAGTGAGCAGGGGCACAAAGGGGATGTATTTATTTGCTAAATTAATCAAGAGTATGTTTTTGGATGTAAACCAATCAGACTGATATCTGTCATTCCCTTAAAGATGCAAGTGCAAGCGCCAGCACTTGGCGTATTGCTATTATATCTTATCTACTTTATATTGTTGCAGGGGTCCTGCAGTGCCCCCTCTTGTTGAGAAACTGCAGCTGCAAGACCCAGTTCTTTGTAGAGCTAATGGTAAAAGTTTAATTTTCTACTACGTATTTTGACAGTAGCATAGGCTCATTATTTATTTTATATTTGATTTAATTTTAGAACGTTCAGTGTATTATCTAATGCACAAACAGAAATCACTGCAGGCGACAAAACAAATTAACTGATTTTATCGTATGGGAAGTTATTCTTGTGTTGTCCTAATGTTAGCCAGTTAGCGTGTCGGCGGCTGAGTCAACAGTAGATCGATTTGTGATGAGGACTGAAGCTGCGTTCCGTGTCTGAACTATCCACAGCTGAAAACGGCACTATGCTGTCATACAGCCCGATGGAGTTCAGCTTTGCTGCGTGTTGTCATGTCAGATGTGTTAACACTGCTGCAAATTATTGCTGGCTAATCAAATTAATACAAAATACAGCATCATTATGGAACCTGGACTTTCTCTCAGCACCCCTGAAGCCAGGCCATCTTCCTATTTCTCAGAAGTGAGAGGTTTTCTGTTGAGGAAATGGTTCTAAGCGCAAAGCCTCAAAGCTTGCAGCCAGGCACATCAGTCATCCACCACAGCTCCCTGAGGTGAAGCATGTGAGCGCTTCGTTCTTGTAACACCCCCTTAATCCCCTCCAACCAACTGATCTCCTCCACATCCCACCAGGTTTAGACACCCCCCCCACCCAAATGTCTCTACTGCATCTGAACATCCTCTTGATGCACCTGTGTGCATACGTGAATGCAGGGAGGAAAAACAAACAGCATAAAAACATGATGCTAGTCAGAGTTATTAAAGTTTTACACTTTTTCTTTAGTATCTGCTTTTATTTTCTTGCATCCCTATGTCTCCCAGCAGAGTGTATGCACATCATGAACCCACTTATGTCAGGTGTATCTGAGTACTGCAGGAAAAACTCAGCACTCAACTTTAGACCAGGTTTTTATTTGTCTCTGGTGCAACACCTGACCACACCTCATGTTGAGGCCAACATGCCCACAGGTGCACAGATGAGCACAGGGGCATTTTCTGGGCATGAAAACTCAAAAAAACTAATCAAGTGATGATTACAGAGCCCGGCTAAAATAAAATGCTGCAACCGGAAACAGATGAAGATGTAAAGTACCCATGATGCACATTGTCTCACCACAGGGGACTGCTGGCTCCTCGCCGCTATTGCTTCCTTAACCTTGAAACAAGATGCTCTGGCCAGAGTTATGCCCCCTGACCAGGACTTCGACCGCAAATATGCCGGCATCTTCCACTTCCAGGTACATTAATTCCTGCAGCTGATTGGTTGACTAATATCTGATGGATTAACACTCGTTACTGCTCACTAATGAGTAACAGTACAATGGCAAATATGGTTTATAAAAGTAAATGCAGTCACATTTTAAAATAGTCCAATGAATGCAAAAAGATGCATTCTAATTTTTACCATAAAGATTCAAAATTATCATCTGCAAAAAGTAGCACAAATTAAAGTTTGCATCTTTCAGCAGGGTCAGTGACTCGTGGTTTATGTCCTGTATCATACTCAAATAAGCCACATCACTCACATAACATTTTTAATTTTTATCATTGTTTTGTATGCTTGATATGCTACAATAATTAAAACAGGAAGATGACAATCCAACATCTGAAGAGAAGGAAGAAAACAGCCTCATCTGAAGAGGAGCTCCCCTTTAAAGTGTTTTGTCTTTGTAAAGTTTCCCAAATTTTTAAAATTTGCATGTGTATCTTGTCATAAGTTTCATAACTTTGATTTTTAAGCATCAGTTAATATTGTTACTTGTATTTTTTGAGTATGGGATGTGTGAATTTGCAACCTGTACGGTGCATCTGGGAAGTATTCACAGCGCTTCACTTTTTCCACATTTATGTTACAACCTTATTCCAAAATGGAGTAAATTTATTTTTTCCCCTCAATTCTACTCACAACACCCCATAATGACAACATGAAAAAAGTTTTTTTTTTTTTTGAAAATATATTAAAAATAAAAACTGAGAAATCACCTGTACATAAGTATTCATAGCCTTTCCTCAATACTATGTTGATGCACCTTTGGCAGTAATTCCAGCCTCAATATTGTGAAAGTGTCGTGACACGGACCCACAACAGGGGGCGGTAATGAACGGACAATGGATAAGCCAAAAAGTAGCAATTTAATGTTGTGAATCGCACAACGAAGTACAGACAATAACAATATGGTGGAATGTCAATTATACACAAGGTGACGTGTGGGCAGGCTCGAAGACAGAAGACGTCTGGCGAGAGAAGAGCCGGATCCCACACAGCTTCCACCACCAACGGATCTGAAGAACACCAGAGCCGCCAAGCCCTGCGCCCCAGGTGGCCACTGTCTTCAGCAGTCAGACCCGGTACTGCTGGCAGAGAACAGAAACAGTATTGATGAGTGTGAGTTTGCACACTCAGTAATCCCACAGTCTGTGTTTAGTTAGGAGGGAGCACCTCCACCTCCAATCACACACTCGTGCAGCTCCTGTTTAACCACTTATCTGGTTTGGGGTGTGAGGCGAAGCCGTCGCAGTCCACACCAAACGCCAATCCCACAGATAAGGACACCGTCACAGGAAAACGGCTGCAAATGAGATCAGACTATTACACAAAGGTCTTTAGATTCAGCAGAGAAGTTACCTGAATGGTAGTTGATTTCTCGGCAAGGAGGTGGAGTCGCAGTCCGACCTTTATGGAGATGGTGATGAGCTGACTGAGTGACAGCTGGTGCTGATGAAGAGTGACAGCTGTCACTCCCAGTGGCTCCGGTGCCCTCTCGTGCTTGAAGCCCGCACTCCAAGCAGGGCGCCATCTGGTGGTGGTAGGCCAGCAGTACCTCCTCTTCAGCGGCCCACACAACACTCAAGTCTTCTTGAATGTGATGCCACAAGCTTGGTGCACCTATCTTTGGGCAGTTTGGTCCATTCCTCTGTGCAGCACCTCTCAAGCTCCATCAGGTTGGATGAGGAGCGTCGGTGCTCAGACATTTTCAGATCTCTCCAGAGATGTTCAGTCAGATTCAGGTCTGGGCTCTGGCTGGGCCACTCAAGGGACATTCACAGAGTTGTTCTGAAGCTACTCCTTTGATACTTTGGCTGTGTGCTTAGGGTCATTGTTCTGCTGAAAGACGAACCTTCACCCAGGTTCCATCAGGTTCTTGGTCACCTCCCTGACTAAGGTCCTTCCCCCGATTGCTCAGTTTAGATGGGCATCCAGCTCTAGGAAGAGTCCTGGTGGATCTGAACTTCTTCCATTTATGGATGATGGAGGCCAATTTGCTCATTGGGACCTTCAAAGCAGCAGAAATGTTTCTGTTCCCTTCCCCAGATTTGTGCCTCCAAACAATCCTGTTTCTGAGGTCTACAGACAATTCCTTTGACTTCATGCTTGGTTTGTGCTCTGGCTGTCAACTGTGGGACCTTATATGTAGACAGGTGTGTGTCTTTCCAAATCATACCCAATCAGCTGAATTTGCCCCAGGTGGACTCCAATTAAGCTGTAGAAACATCTCAAGGATGATCAGTGGAAACAGGAGGTACCTGAGCTCAATTTTGAGCTTCATGGCAAAGACTGTGAATACTTATGCATATGTGATTTCTTAGTTGTTTTTTTTATTTTTAATAAATTTGAAAAAAAAAAAGTTCTCACTGTCATTATGAGGCATTGTGTGTAGAATTTTAAGGGAAAAAAATGAATTTCATAAATTTTGTAATAAGGCTGTAACATAAATGTGAATACTTTCCAGATGCACAGTATGTAGAGTTTACACCAGAATTCATGTGCACTAAATAATCATACAACCAACCACCATCAAGAAAAAATAATCTGAAGCTGCCACTGCCCACAAACATTCAACAAAAAATTAATTAATTAAGTTAAATTCTTTCAGTTGACAGAGGTCTCAAAGTGATTCCAGAAAGCTCCAAGTGATTCTTCCAAGTGATTCCATCTGGAGTCAGTTCATCAGTGAAATGGTTGAGTGGATGGTTGCAAAGAAAACCTGCACCCTCTTGGAGTTTTCTGGAATCAGTTTGAGAGTTCTGATCTAAAATGATTTAAAACATTTTAAAGGTAAATTAGAAACTTCAAGTTAAGTTGACTTTATAAGCATTAATGCAACAGCTTCAAATATATACTTTTATTGTCAATATATAGCGATGAAAGTATGTAAAAATGTGCTATAACCTATACTGCAATAAACGATTTAGGTATAAAAACTGCAGCATCTGAGAATTTTTAACTAACTTCTGATTTGGGTAAATGAATTCAAATCCCAAGCGAAATCATGAAATCGGGCCGTGTTTTGGATTTATGAATTTTGGCAGACGTGTCAGCTCGTTTGCTGGCAGTAAGTGTGACCATCGATCAAACCCAAAGTACTGACTGAGTATCTGTTCATGGTTCCTGCAGTTCTGGATGCACAATAAATGGTTGGACGTGGTGGTGGACGACCGGCTGCCTACAGTTAGGAACCAGCTGGTGATGCTGCACTCCACATCCAAAGATGAGTTCTGGAGTGCCTTGCTGGAGAAAGCCTACGCCAAGTAATTACCCTCAAAACCAGACGTGAAAACTTCCCAGCATGCACTGCAAAATCAGAGTTCCTCTATAAACTCATATGAACTCATTGTTCCACACAAACATCACAACAAATGCAAAGGCCAAATCATTTTTGTTTGTTTTGTTAAACTCTTGAGACTAACTTCAACCGATGAACACAACTTACAATAATTTAATTACAAATGAGCCAAGCGGGAGGATTTTGTGCTAGCTACATGCTAACTAGCAAAGCTGGCTTGATTTTGGAGCCACTCTTGCAGAATAACATATTAACTATTTATCAGTCCAGTCTTACCACACATTAAACAGCAAAGTGCACGTCCATCTGTACGTGGAACACTTTATACTGATGTTGAACAAGATAAAAAAAAATAAAATAAATAAAAAAAAACTTATCAAAGCGACACAGCTAGCTAAGCGTTGACATTCCTTTGCTTGTCAAAGTTCACCAACTTAAAGACTACATGAGAGCTCATGTACCTACTTCAAGTAAGTTTTGGTTTTCTTCATTAATTTGCTGCCAAAATGTTAGTTAGGTCACAGGGTAAGCTTTCAGTGTGGACTAAAAGTTTGGGTGAAATTAATTTGTTTTGCTCAGCTTCTACCTTTCACCAGATGTCAAAATTCACTCATTCATTTGATAGAAGCATAATGTTGCTAACAATCCAACAAATAGTGAGTGAGAGCAAACAGTGGATAGAAATAATAATGAAAGAAGCTGTTTTGATGAGTCATTTAGTTCCTGAGATATGACCATTAATGTGTTTGAAAAGATGACCTCTGATTTGACCTTGACCTTAGATTTATTACATCGACATGACCTGTGTTGGAAGAGGACGGTCCACGGAGCTTATCCACCAAGTTTGAAGTTGGTCTTTGCATTTTGAAGATATGGTCATTAATGAATTTAGGCAACGACCTCTGATTTGACCTAAACCTTTGACCTATGACCTTGATATGGCTTTTGTTGTGAGAGTTGTCCTCAGATTGTATTTGTATTTTAGGTTTTGAAGATATCACTGTGAACAGACAAACAGAAGGACAAGCCCATTACATTAGCATCTTTCTGCACTGTGACAAAGCTAACCACGACGTACTGAGTTACGACATTACGCTGATGTGATCCACGACAAACTATTTTTAAATTAGTAACGCTTGTGGAAAAATAAATTCAGAGTCAAGCTGATGTCAAACCAGTTAATGTCACATGGAACCAGATTCCGTGAACACAGAAGAGTGGGACCACACCCACTATGGGGTGAATTTATATCACTGTCCAATCAGAGTTTGTCTTGAGAGTGATGGCGAGGGAGAGTCGCAGGGAGGAGGAAGCTGATTTGTGGTGGTTGTGTATTTTAGAGTTCATGGGAGCTATGAGTCCCTGAAGGGCGGCAGCACGATGGAGGCCATGGAGGATTTCACCGGTGGAGTGGGAGAAATGTACGAAACCAACAACTCTAAAGATGACCTCTTCCCCATCATGAAGAAGGCCCTGGACAGAGGCTCTATGTTGGGATGCTCCATTGACGTAAAATAACAAACACGTTTACCTTTGAATTTGACTTTCGTCCATCCTACATTGTAAAAAAGGTTCACACCAGTTCTTCCTTTAACAACTTTGTTCTCTGTCCTCCAGATCTCCAGTTCTGCAGAGTCTGAAGCCAAGACGACCACTGGCCTTGTGAAGGGACATGCCTACTCCATCACAGGCGTGGAGGAGGTAAGACCCACCAACTGGAGATAAAACTATGCCCCAGAGAAGATCAGACCCATCTCCTGTATAAAATCCTCACTATTTGATGAGTGCTGCTATTTCACCTTAATTCTCGACCCAAATTTCCTGTGCTTGTCTGAGAATCCAACTTGCAACCCCTTGGTCACAAGCCTGAAACACCGTCTAAACTGCTGAACCATCTGCATCTACTCAGTAGATTTTATTTGTCTGATCTTCAGGTGAATTTCCAAGGACGGAAGGTGAGGCTGGTCCGAGTCAGGAACCCCTGGGGTCAGGTGGAGTGGAACGGACCTTGGAGTGACAAGTAAGACTAAATAGCAAAGTATCTTAAAAATTCTATATGAAGAAAGCTCAGGAACCAAGAAACTAACATTTGTGGAGCCGCCTCTTTTCTGTCTCTCTTCCACAAATCACGTGGGCGTGTCCAAACACAGACAGTCTCGGTGGGCGTGTCAGACCACAGAACAGACTGACTCAGTGGGCGTGTCAGACCACTGAACGACTCAGTGGGCGTGTCAGAGACAGCACAGACTGACTCAGAGGGAGTGTCAGAACACAGACTGACTCAGTGGGCGTGTCTCAGCCATTTGTGACCTAATTCTTATTTTGTTTGTGATTCGCGACACAAAGTTAAAGAATTGAGGGATTATGAGGTTGTTTCACATCAAGCTTCAGCAGCATCTGACTGTTAAATGTACAGCAAAAGAAATTGTGCACAATTAATGGAAGTAAATTCATATTTGATCTTTCACAGAACTCTTTAAATTTGGGATTTTTTTCTGAAATATTGTTCATACTCTTCAGGTCAGTCTGTATATAGACATACCCTTGTGACACACCTTGGGGCCGCTAATTTTGTGATTTGGGTCCATATAAATAACTTTATAATAATAATAATAATAAAACTTTTTAATAATTGAATTCAGTCATCGGATCCATGTGACTGTGTGTGTGCGCACGCGTGTGTGTGTGCATCATGTTTAATGCATTCGGATTAACTGCTGGCTTTTAACTTGTTTTATTGTTTGTAGTTCGTCTGAGTGGAATTATGTGGACAGATCAGACAAAACACGCCTTCAGCAGAACGCCATAGATGATGGTGAATTCTGGTGAGTCGACATGATGCATATCCAAATGTATTTTATTGCATGTTAGATAAAGGAAATGTTTGCAGAGATATAGTGGAGATAAACTCACTGACACACTGCAGGTTGATCCCTGACTCACGTGCACGTAGCACAACAACCTGCCTGCTTGATTTTTGATCAATTTTGCGCACAAACTGAAGCATTTAGACAAACGTGAGGTCATCACAGTAATTTTACATCATCCAAAAGGAGCTGGACTCTGCTGGACCGTCTCATTGGTTCAGTTGTATCAGGCTGGTCTTCCTGCTGGGATCTTAGACATCTCCAGGACCAGGGTTCATGTGGCTGACTGTCCACTCAGCGGCCAATCATCAACATGTTGGTGAGACGGTGTAACAGCTGAGGCCACAGAAGCCTCCAGGGATCTGCTGCGCTTGAACTGCAGATCCCTGTGGTCTGGAAGAAAGGACTTGTTGTCCCACTATGGAACGTAAAGGGTGACCGCCTGGACTGTTTTGGACCTTTTCCCTGCATTTGACCTCTCTGACTTCTTGTGTTCACACTGATGTTTGTGTCTCCAGGATGGAATTTGAGGACTTCAAGAAAAACTACGATAAGGTGGAGATCTGCAACATGAGTCCTGACTCCCTGATGGAAAACACAAAGCACCAGTGGGAGGTCAGTGTGTTTGAGGGCAACTGGATACGTGGTTCCACCGCTGGAGGCTGCAGGAATTACATCGGTGAGATTCTGGATTCATGTTTCATCTTTGCCCAGAGTTTCTGCTGCCATTTGTTTGTACAAAAATATATATATTTATATTTTATTTTCTTCAATAAACTTAAGCAAACCTCAAGTTTATCTCCTAAGAATACATTAGAATACTCATAAGTGTACTATTTCAGTACTTCTTAGAGTTAATTTTTTTAACGTTTCAATTAGTTTCTCCAAAATTAATCAACTGTTCTTCATTAAACCTGTCAGTTATACATCCAGAGACAGAACACAACTACCAAGTGAAATTTTGTCCAGATCCAGATTACAATCCAGATCTCTTACAATGCAGTATAAGGGTGATTCTTAGACTACGGGCACTTATTATGTCCTTTGCTCATATTGTATGAAAAACAGAAAAAAGGGGAAATTTCACACTTTTATAGTTATCTTTACAATGAAAGTGTGTTAAGAACTTTGTTCTAGTAGTCTATGATGACTTGTTCACCTTTTTTCAGCATCATTATATGCAAATATTGCCGTTTTGTGCTTGTCCCACACCCAGACTTTTGATCTTGGTAAAGAAACGTTTTTTCTAATGTTTTAAAATATCTCTGAATAAAATATCAGTAAAATAATCAAAACATAATTGGGGTATTCAATGTCATACAACTGTTGTGGGTTTTTTTTTTAAACAAAATGTAGTTGTCCCACACTATTGCTGTAATTTCCACCACAACACTGTAATGTCCCTTTAAACAGTTTGTAGGAAAGATTGTTTGGGTAGTTTCTATGGAGATAAACAGTGACATCAGAGCACATGTATATAGCGCAAAATCACAACAAACAGTTGTCCCAAGGCGCTTTATATTGTAAGGCAATGGTGTGGTGGAAATTACATTTACAAGGCCAATAGTGCCCATAGTTAAAGAATCACCCATAAGTGTGTACAGGGATGATGGACAACAGCCAAAGATAGATACCACACAGACAAAAGCTGTGACTGTGTAACGTCTGTGGAGCGGGTCATCAGGGTTTGTGTGTCTGTGATATGTAGATACCTTCTGGACCAACCCGCAGTACAAACTGAGGCTGGAGGACACTGACGATGATGAAGATGATTTGTGCAGTGTCGTCATCGCCCTGATGCAGAAGAACAGACGCAGGTTGAGGAAGGAAGGCCTGGATCTGCGGACCATCGGCTTCACGATCTACGATGTCAGAACACCTTTGATCATGTTTCAGCTTGATCTGATTTTATCGCTTTGTGTTTTTTTTTGGTGTATTGTAAACTGACAAATCAGAAAAAAGATTCAGAAAATATTAATATCTCAGTGTTTCCGGACATCAACAAGGCAAACGTTTCCTCAGGTCTCGGGTCCTTTTCTCTCCGTTTAGGCTCCACGAGAAGTGGACCAAGTAGGGAAGGATTTCTTCCGCTACAATCCATCCAAAGCTCGTAGCAAGACCTACATCAACCTGAGGGAGGTGTCTGAGCGCTTCAAGCTGCCTCCTGGTGACTACATGGTGATCCCGACCACCTTTCAGCCCCACGAGGAGGCCGACTTCCTGATCCGCGTCTTCTCTGAGAAGAAGGCTACAGCTCTGTGAGTGTTCAGCTCCTCATTCAGTTCACTCTTTCACGCACGGAACAACAAAACAGAGTACAAACATGGCTGTACGTCCACCACAAATAACTGATCTGTAATTTTTGCATGTCACATCCATGTGTGCTGTGGTGACCTTCTTTGTTTTAATGTCTGTGCAGTTGTTATGAACAGTCATGTAATGATGGTTTGATGCTTTTTCCAGAGTTTGATCTATCTTTGGGTTGAAGTAAGCTCTTCCACTTGAGTAATACCCCCGTCACACATAACCGGAATCACGCAGAGTGGCGTCGGACTTGAATTGATGAATGAATCGGCGCACATCCGAACGGTGTTGGATTTCAGTTCCAAAATGTTCTGACAGCCATCTGCGGAAGTCCACACAGTTGGTCAAAATCGGCCGGCAGCGTCAAGTGTGATGCACATGTTCAAAACTCTCTGGGCGCCGTTGAGATGGGACACCTATCTGACGGTAGTCCCTGTCTAATCTGACAACCATATGACCACAATTTACATATTCTGACGGCATCAAAACAGCATCTGAAACGATGTGATCGTGGTTGATTGAACTCTGAGATTGACTGATCACAGCAAAGCCTGCCGACATGTTGTGACACATTTGTCCACCTCTACTGGGCACACCTCTGGTATGAATAAATCCCATTCTGCCCCGCAAGGATAATCCAACTGCAGTTGTGTTAAGATGTGTATCAAGTAAAATGGCCACAAACAAAGAGTTTAAAAAAAGAGAAAAGAGAAAGTCCACTGGCTGGGTGATTGTTAGACTACGGGCACTTATGTCCTTTGATCATATTGTATGAAAAACAGAAAAAAGAGGAAATTTCACTTTTATAGTTATCTTTACAATGAAAGTGTGTTAAGAAATTTGTTCTAGTAGTCTATGATGACTTTTTCACCTTTTTTCAGCATCATTATATGCAAATATTGCTGTTTTGTGCTTGTCCCACACCCAGACTTTTGATCTTCAATGATAAAGAAACGTTTTTTCTAATGTTTTAAAATATCTCTGAATAAAATATCAGTAAAATAATCAAAACATAATTGGGGTATTCAATGTCATACAACTGTTGTGTTTTTTTTTTTTTTAACAAAATGTAGTTGTCCCACACTATTGCCGTAATTTCCACCACAACACTAATGTCCCTTTAAACAGTTTGTATGAAAGATTGTTTGGGTAGTTTCTATGGAGATAAACAGTGACATCAGAGCACATGTATATAGCACCAAATCACAACAAATAGTTGCCCCAAGGCACTATTGGCCTTGTAAATGTAATTTCCACCACACCATTGCCTTACAATATAAAGTGCCTTGGGGCAACTGTCTGTTGTGATTTGGCGCTATATACATGTGCTCTGATGTCACTGTTTATCTCCATAGAAACTACCCAAACAATCTTTCATACAAACTGTTTAAAGGGACTACAGTGTTGTGGTGGAAATTACGGCAATAGTGTGGGACAACTACATTTTGTTTAAAAAAATCACAACAGTTGTATGACATTGAATACCCCAATTATGTTTTGATTATTTTACTGATATTTTATTCAGAGATATTTTAAAACATTAGAAAAAACATTTCTTTACCATTCATTTTTATCACTGAAGATCAAAAGTCTGGGTGTGGGACAAGCACAAAACGGCAATATTTGCATATAATGATGCTGAAAAAAGGTGAAAAAGTCATCATAGACTACTAGAACAAAGTTCTTAACACACTTTCATTGTAAAGATAACTATAAAAGTGTGAAATTTCCCCTTTTTTCTGTTTTTCATACAATATGATCAAAGGACATAATAAGTGCCCGTAGTCTAAGAATCACCCTCACACGGAGCATCTGGAAGTATTCACAGCGCTTCACTATTTTCATATTTTGTTACGTTACAGCTCAGGTGACCAGATGTCCCAGTTTGTGCCCCAAATTGATATGGTGTTGTTATTGACACTCTGGCTTTAGTTTTGAAATGTGTTTAAAACATACATTTTCTAAACACACATTTCAAAACTAAAGCCAGAGTGTCAATAACAACACCAGAAACCATCTCAGTTTGGTGCACAAAGTGGGACATCTGGTCACCCTAGTTACAGCCTTATTCCAAAATGGATGAAATTTATTTTTTCCTCAATATTTTACACACAGCATGATGACAATATGAAAAACGTTTTTCTGAGATTTTTTGCAAATTTAATTAAAAATACAAAACTAAGCAATCACATCTACATAAGTATTCAGTCTTTGCCACAAAGCTCAAAACTTGAGCTCAGGCGCCTCCTGTTTCCACTGATCATCCTTGAGATGTTTCTACAGCTCACCAGGAGTCCACCTGGGGTGAATTCAGCTGATTGGAGATGATTTGGAAAGACACACACCTGTCTACATATAAGGTCCCACAGTTGATAGCAGAGGTGGGAGAAAGTCATCATCAAGTCACTCTCAAGTCATGAATCAGCAAGTCCCAAGTCAAGTCTCAAGTCATAATGACAATCAGTTGTTTGCAAGCTGACTTGGGACTTGCAGACTGATTATTTGAGAGTGACTTTTCAGTGATTTACTCCCAGCTCTGGTTGACAGTGCATGTCGGAGCACAAACCAAGCATGAAGTCAAAGGAATTGTCTGTAGACCTCAGAGACAGGATCATCTCAACGCACCAAACTGGGGAAGAGTACAGAAACATTTCTGCTGCTTTGAACGTCCCAATGAGCACAGTGGCCTCCATCATCCATAAATGGAAGAAGTTTAGATCCACCAGGACTCTTCCTAGAGCTGGACGCCTGTCTAAACTGAGTGATTGGGGGAGAAGGACCTTAGTCAGGGAGGTGACCAAGAACCCGACGATCACTCTGCCAGAGCTCCAGCATTCCTCTGTGGAGAGAGGAGAACCTTTCAGAAGAACAACCATCTCTGCAGCAATCCACCAATCAGGCCTGTATGGTAGAGCGGCCAGACGGAAGCCACATAACAAAATGTGGAAAAAGTGAAGCACTTGAATACTTTATGGATGCTCTGTAAAATAATCTTCACTCTCACGAAATGTATCTGTTACCTGATTATTGGGTTTTTCCTTCTGTAACTCCAATGGAAGACAATGACCTTTTTTATATCACATTTACATATTATATCACATTTACATATAAAACACCATTTGACAAATCTGCATTTTTAACCTGATAAAGATAAAATTCTCTGAGTAGAGCTGAAGTTCCTGTTCTCTATCAGGTGAAAAGTAGTGCACAATGTCCATTTTCCTTTGATACTAAATGTGTAGTCAAGCATGAAACCGGCACATTCCGATCATCCCTCACAAATAAAACGTTTGCACTTTCGACCATTGAAAAGCAGGTCTACAGTACAGTACAATGACTTTGTGGTATTTTAACAATGCAGCACTCAGACACACCTTACATGAGCGCATTCACCACACACACACACACTGAATGGTGCATAAGAGGAATGTAAAAGTGAATTGAAGACAAAAAAGATAATGAACTAAAATAAATAGCGAGTGGAAAATCACAGTTTGATAACTCAGGTTTGTAACATGTTTTAATGCAACTTTTATCCCTGTGTGGACAAATAGGGCTGGATTCACAGGGGCCTAGACTGTAAACAAGATGTGACAAAAAAATGTATATACTAATTATGACACATTATTAAAATGCACAATAGCTTAAACAACAGCATATTACAAACACTAATCACACATTCCAACCTTATAACAGAAAAAGAAAACTCACTCCAGCTGCTGCATGGTGCACATGGTTAGGGTTAGCCTAATGCTAGCCCTAATGATGAGTCTTGCACTGCTGAGGAACAGGCGTTAATGGGTGCAATAATTTACTTTGGTGTTAATCCATCTGTAATGACAACTTCCAGCGTTATGCTTCTTTTTTTCTGCGTGCTCTGTCCACTCAGATCTGTTTCCTCACCAGAAATCTTCACCTCTTCTTTGCATCTTTTCAATACCATGTTTCAAGGAGATGACAGGTGACACTCTGATTGGTTGCTGTTATGTTCTGACATCAAAATGCCCAGAACACGACCTTGCATAATGTGCAGTTTTAATCCACCCCTTTAGGTTTCGCTCAGAAACCTAAGGGGGTGGATGTCTGAAGATGCATGTCCAAAGTGGATTCACGTCATGCAGTTTTAACAATGTGCTCCAGATCAAATCCTGAATGATTCTCGGCCATCATGAGAAATAAAAATGCTCACTTTTGTCTCTGCTCCACAGAGAGATGGGAAGCAATGTTGATGCTGACCTGCCAGAGGTCAGTACTGTATATCAGTCAGGTATTGATAATCGTCCAGTGGCTGACCTGCTCAGCACTGATGGTTCTGGTACTGTGTCACTTCCACAGCCGCCGGCACCCAGCCCTCCAGAGGAGGAGACAGACGAGGAGAAAGGCCTGAGAAGGCTGTTTAAACAGCTGGCCGGACAGGTGAGACATCAACGCAAAAGACGGATTCAAGCGGAAGTGATGCCGAAGAATCCAGTAAAATTTGTTTCCCGATTGTATGATAAAGATCTCGGACAGCTGAATGTGCGGCCCCGATCAATATTTCAGGAGCAGCTGGTCATACGAGGTTCATGTGCCAGATATGAGGCTCTTTCTCGCTTCTCGTGGAACACTTTCTTAGAAACTGGTGTTACCATGGTAACCGCCGTTGACTAAGCAGAACTCAGTAACCGCTGAAGTGAGTGATTTAGGACTTAAATTACTCGGAGACCCAAAGTTTCTGCTTGATCAAGTTGAACATATTTTACCTGAAATTCCTGGTTTGACCTTTTGAACCCAATGAATGACACTTGAACTGTTCCACTGAAGGGTAGAGATAAGAATTGATGAGATTTTGTTAATATCCCATTAATATGCCCGTTAATATGCCATTATTGATCATTTTTCTGTGTGGAAACATTTTGGAGTACGCAAGTTTTCATTGTAATTGCAGCTGTTTGACTAATGGATTTTTGCAACACAGAACTGTCAAAAAACATGCCGGCATTGTTACAGTTTGAGGCAAACGATTCTGATGGACTGAAAGAAATGGTACTGCTTCTCAGTTCCCAGCTCATACATACATGCATGCATGATGAAGTCATGCATAGCCAAAGAAACCATTAAAGACATGAGTACTGCACATCCAGAAAGTATTCACAGAGCTTCAGTTTTTCCACATTTTGTTATGTTACAGCCTTATTCCAAAATGGAGTAAATTATTTTTTTCCCCTCAAACTTCTACTCACAACACCCCATAATGACAACATGAAAAAGGTTTTTTGAAATTTTTGCAAGTTTATTAAAAATAAGAAACTAAGAAATCACATGAATGAAGTATTCACAGCCTTTTACTCAATACTTTGTTGATGCACCCCTGGCAGCAATTACAGCCTCAAGTCTTCCAGTCTGAGGTCAAGAGTGGTCTGGAGCAGGTTTTCATCCAGGATGTCTCTGTACATTGCTGCATTCATCTTTCCCTCAATCCTGACTAGTCTCCCAGTTCCTGCTGCTGAAAAACATCCCCACAGCATGATGCTGCCACCACCATGCTTCACTGTAGGGATGGTGCCTGGTTTCCTCCAAACATGACGCCAAAGAGTTCAATCTTTGTCTCATCAGATCAGAGAATTTTGTTTCTCCTGGTCTGAGAGTCCTTCAGGTGCCTTTTGTCAAACTCCAGGTGGGCTGCCATGTGCCTTTTACGAAGGAGTGGCTTCTGTCTGGACACTCTACCATACAGGCCTGATTGGTGGATTGCTGCAGAGATGGTTGTCCTTCTGGAAAGTTCTCCTCTCTCCACAGAGGAATGCTGGAGCTCTGACAGAGTGACCATCAGGTTCTTGGTCACCTCCCTGACTAAGGTCTTTCTTCCACGATCGCTCAGTTTAGATGGGTGGCCAGTTCTGGGAAGAGTCCTGATGGATCCCAGCTTGTTCCATTTACAGATGGTGGAGGCCACTGTGCTCATTTGGACCTTCAAAGCAGTAGAAAAGTTTCTGTACCCTTCCCCAGATTTGTGCCTCCAGACAATCCTGTCTCAGAGTTCTACAGACAATTCCTTTGACTTCATGCTTGGTTTGTGCTCTGACATGCGACAGGTGTGTGTCTTTCCAAATCATGTCCAATCAACTGAATTTACCCCTGGTGGACTACAAATAAGCTGTAGAAACATCTCAAGGATGATCAGTGGAAACAGGAGGCACCTGAGCTCAATTTTGAGCTTCATGGCAAAGACTGCGAATACTTATGTACATGTGATTTCTTAGTTTTTTATTTTTAATAAAAAAAAAAAAATTTCATCTGACATTTATTTACTGATTCTTTGTTTTAATAGAGGCACTCATCTGTATCTACCTTTAATGAAGTTCCTGTCAATGTGACTCTTTTATTCCATCAGTGCCCTCTTCTTATTCGAAATGACTTTTAAAAAATCTTAATCTCTATGTTCTCACCACTGAACACAGTTCAGAAGTCATGTTGAAATAAGTTTTTCTGTTGCTCACTCTTGTCTGCAGGATCAGGCCATCTGCGCCACGGAGCTCCAGCAGCTTCTGAACGGCGTCCTCAGCAGACGTAAGTCAAGACAGGAAATGATTCTTTTCTAAATTCACATTCTTTTCAAAATGACAATTTGAAGAAAGTCTGACTCATAATAGCAACTATGTCTCTCCGTAAGGGTCGCCAAATATCATTGTGTTGTTACAACCAACAGGGGGCAGTAAATGTCCACATCTCAATCTTACAGTATGAAGTTTATGAAAAATTTTGTGACCATAATTTTGCATTTTGTGGCCATTTTCAAAGTTATTATGTAATGATGAGCATCACCAAAGGGGTTAGACATGGAAATAAATGAAATATGAAGAGAGTGGTGACGCGTTAAACGTGACGCGTAAATGATGATGTATTAAACGTGACGCATTAAAAGTGACTCATTAAATGTGATGCGTTAAGGTGACGCGTTAAAGGTGACACGTTAATGGTGATACGTCAATGGTGAAGCAGATGAGAGTCTGTGACTCCTCCTGGACACCAGTCCAGTACAGGTTACTTCCTCATTAACAGCTGGGTGGACGGACACCATGTAGACAGACAGGTAGTCTGACCAGGACTCAAGTCCAGCTCCTCTCCTGAGCTACCTGCTCTAATATTGTTTACAGTTACAGAACATTTGTTAATCACTACGTTTCAGGTCTAAAATTGCGGCACCTTTAATTTTACCTGTCCAATATAGTGTTTTTGTCCTCTTTTCATGTTTTATTATCTTATTGGCAAAAACAAAATAGTAACCTAACTTACGCGTTTCATATAATAAGCTTAGATTTTATGTAGCTGTGTTTCACTTTAATATTTTGTTGAATGCTTTTTTTTTCTTCAGGAAAAGAGATCAAATTTGATGGTTTGAGTCTCGGCACTTGTCACAGTATCATCAACCTGATGGATGTATCCTTCCTCCTCACTGATCAACGCACACGAGGCTGCATCAGTCATTCCATTTATTATTTGTAGTTATTTTCATGAACATCAGTGTTGAGGTTTTTGAATTATGATTTTTTTTAAAGATGCTTTTTTAGTTTTTTCCTTGACAGAGTAACTCAGGTGGACAATACAGGGAAGCTGGAGTTCCAGGAGTTTAAGGTCTTCTGGGAAAAGATGAAGAAGTGGATTGTACGTGCAGATTGATGTTCTCCTGATGACGTATCCACTCTGGATGTTGTTACTGTGCAGGTTGATAACAGTTAAACCCTTCTTGTCTTTTTTTTTTTTTTTTTTTTTGCAGATGCTCTTCTTGTCCTTTGACACCAACAGGTCAGGAAAGATGTCGTCTTACGAGCTCCGCAACGCCCTTGACGCTGCAGGTGACAAAACAGGGACACCCCCCCATTACTTACTTTAATCTTTTCTTTTGCTGTAATTGTCACTTTCATTTTGGTCCATTGATTTCTAGGTTGTAGTAGTACTATAGCTGAAGTCATATTTGTACTGGGAAGTAGTAACTGTTGTAATATCAGCAGAGTAAAGACGTGCAAATGGTGCATAAATCATCATTATCTCCATCTGACAGAGGAGAGGTTTAAACATGAGTCAGTAAGCTTTAGTGACATCATAGAGGCAGCTGAAAAAAAAAAAGAATCTTCAATATCACAGGATTTGGATAGAGCTTTGTCATGTCAATTTTCTTGAAACATCCTGAAAAAGATCAACTTAAATCTGTTTCACTTTGTGAAAGAACGAGATGAAAGAAAAGATTTTTAATCTGGATTTCTATGAAATCCTGCTGTCTGGGTTATTGTGTGCAGAGTTAGAAAGACATACAGACAGACAGAATACAGAGAGAAAGACAGAGAATCAGACAGAGACAAATATACAGACAGACAGTCAAAGAATCACACAGACAGAAAGACAGATGGACAGACAGCATGCAGGCACACAGACAAAATCTGACTCACTCATCTTCAAGCGCTTACGCCAATTGAGGGTCACCGGGGGGAGGGGGGAGTCTGGAGCCTATCCCAGCAGTCATAGGGTGTGAGGTGGGGTTCACCCTGAACAGGACACCAGTCTGTTGCCGTGGCACATGCAGACAAACACAGTCACACCTACAGACAAGTTAAAGTTTCCAATCCACCGAAGCTGCATGTCTTTGGATGTGGGAGGAAGCCCACACAAACACGGGGAGAACATACAAACTCCACACAGGAAGGCTACAGGTGGGAATCGATCCCATGACTTTCTTGCTGTGAGGCAAGAGTGCTAACCACTAAGCCACAGCGTTGTCCCCAGATAAAATCTTCTAAAAAAAAAGAAAAAGCAAAAGCTATGAAAATGCTGAGTAGCTTTAATGGCACAGACTCTCCTCTGTAAAAAGAGAGTGTTGTGTGACCTGTGTGCTGTGTGAAGCGTGTGTAGCGTGAACCGTGTGAAGCGTGAAGCGTGTGTAGCGTGAACCGTGTGAACTGTGTGTACCGTGTGAACCGTGTGTACCGTGAGAACCGTCTGTACCGTGAGAACCGTCTGTACCGTGTGAACCGTCTGTACCGTGTGTACCGTCTGTACCGTCTGTACCGTGTGAACCGTCTGTACCGTGTGAACCGTCTGTACCGTGTGAACCGTCTGTACCGTGTGAACCGTGTGTACCGTGTGAACCGTGTGAACCGTCTGTACCGTGTGAACCGTCTGTACCGTCTGTACCGTGTGAACCGTCTGTACCATGTGAACCGTCTGTACCGTGTGTACCGTGTGAACCGTGTGAACCGTGTGTACCGTGTGAACCGTGTGAACCGTCTGTACCGTGTGTACCGTCTGTACCGTGTGAACCGTCTGTACCGTGTGAACCGTCTGTACCGTGTGAACCGTGTGTACCGTGAGAACCGTCTGTACCGTGTGAACCGTCTGTACCGTGTGTACCGTGAGAACCGTCTGTACCGTGTGAACCGTCTGTACCGTGTGTACCGTGAGAACCGTCTGTACCGTGTGAACCGTCTGTACCGTGTGTACCGTGAGAACCGTCTGTACCGTGTGAACCGTCTATACCGTGTGAACCGTCTGTACCGTGTGAACCGTCTGTACCGTGTGAACCGTCTGTACCGTGTGTACCGTGTGAACCGTCTGTACCGTGTGAACCGTCTGTACCGTGTGTACCGTGTGAACCGTCTGTACCGTGTGAACCGTCTGTACCGTGTGTACCGTGTGAACCGTCTGTACCGTGTGAACCGTCTGTACCGTGTGAACCGTACACTGTACCTGTGTCGTGGCATTTCCTCCGCCCTTAACTATCGGCTCCGACTCACCTGATTATCCGCTGCTGTTGCGGGCGCCGTGTAAGAGCCGCAGGAGACTGAGGAAAAAAGGCTTTTTGGATAAGAGGAGAAGAGGCTCGCGGGCTGGTGTCCAGGTGAAGAGAAGGCGTCCGAGGACGGGCTCGCTTCTTCTACCACATTCCTCTCTTTGATGTGTGCGATGGCACATCTGCATCGACACCTGTTCGGTTAGGTACGGGTGTTCTAGACTTTTCTCAGCGCTGGTATCCTGGTGGCGTAGTTCCATCACTACTGTGCACTTCCGTGTTTACGCCTCCACATGCACGGAGCAGCTGGAGTCCACGTGACCGCTGTCTTCGTCCTATCCCATTGCGAGCCTCAGACAGCGCCTACGTGACGTCGTCCACCTTGCGCCCTGGTTTATTGAACGTGCGTTCAATCGCCAATAAATCATTTTCCCTGAATGATCTTATATCAGCGGAAATGTTGGACTTAATGTGCTTTTCGGAGACTTGGCAGAGAGAAGAGGAATTTCTTCATTTAAATGAGCTCTGCCCTGCTGGGTTCTGTGTCTTTGGGAAGCCCCGCCCCTGTCGCCGTGGTGGGGGCCTTGCCATCGTTTATAAAGAGGATTATGTTTATAAAGGGGCACAGTCACAGGATTTTCCCTCCTTTGAATCACAGTTGGTCAAGGTGGGTTTCTCAAACCCATTTTTCTGTGTGTTGGTTTATCGCCCCCCAGGTCCTGCTACTGCCTTTCTTAAGGATTTTAGTGACTTTTTATCCTCTATTATAACATTGGAATCTGTTTTAATTCTTGGAGATTTTAACCTTCATGTTGATGACAAGTTATCTTGCTCTGCTATGGAGCTTTTATCGTTGACTGAAGCTTTTAATTTTGTGCAACATGTTTCTGAGCCCACTCACCAAAAGGGTCACATTTTAGATTTAGTTTTTACACTTGGCCTAGACATTTTAAATATGTCTATACATGATGTCCACTTGAGTGACCATAGTCTCGTTTCGTTTGACCTGCATTCCAGCTCTGATCAGAAGCCCTTAGAAGTTAAGTCTCGGAGGCGTATCATCACTGCTGAAACTGCAGAAAGATTTTCTTCTATGTTTAATCCTTGTTTGTTCACTGATTTTCTTGATGTGGACATTTTTATCCAGTGTTTTAACCAACACTGTGATACTATTCTTGATCAGTTGGCTCCTGTTAAATACAACGTGTCTTTACAGAAAAATGAGTGCCCTTGGATTAATGAAGAGCTCTTAAGTCTGAAGAGACTGTGTCGAAGGACTGAACGCCTGTGGAAATCCTCTAAACTTGAGGTTCACAGGCTTCATCTCAGGGAGCTGGTTCTATCATATAACAAAATGGCTGAGAGTGCCCGTTCTGTCTACATACGTCAGCTGGTGTCTGTGAATAAGAAGAATCCCAGAGTGTTGTTTGATACAATCAACTCTCTTGTATGTCCTGCTGCTTCAGTTACTCCTGTGTTTTCTGAAGCTGACAGCAATGCCTTTGAGTTTTTTTTTCCATTGACAAAATCAAGTTGATTAAGGATAAAATTCCACCCTCCCTGTGTGGTACTTCTACTGTTATTGAGCCTGCTCCCAGCATTTGGTCTTCATTTAGGGCTGTGACACTTGCTGATATTTCGGCATTGGTGAGCAAGATGAAACCTTCCTCTTGCTCATTGGACATCCTTCCCTACAGGCTCTTTATTAAAGTTTTTGAGGTAATTGGTCCATATGTTACTAGAATGGTAAATCTTTCTTTGTCCACCGATGTGTTTCCCAGTGCTTTCAAGCATGCCATAGTGTTGCCTCTACTGAAAAAAACAGGTTTAAAGCAAATGGAGCTAAGTAGTTTTAGACCTATTTCTAAGCTTCCATTCCTGTCTAAGATCCTCCAGAGGGTGGTTTCAGACCAACTGACACTCTTCCTGGATCAGAATAACATTCATGACAGGTTTCAGTCCGGTTTTCATAGACAACACTCTACGGAAACGGCTCTTTTGAAAGTGTCCAGCGACATTATGATGTCTGCTGATGCTGGGAAATCCACCGTGTTGGTTCTTTTGGATTTGTCCTCTGCCTTTGATACTGTTGACCACCAGGTCCTGCTGAATAGATTAAGGGATAATGTCGGTCTGTCGGGGTCAGTTCTTCGGTGGTTTTTCTCATATCTGTCCGGGCGTAGCTTTAGCGTTTTTGCTAACCAGATAAGGTCAGAGTCTGTGGACCTGTTATGTGGAGTCCCTCAGGGTTCTGTATTGGGCCCCATTTTGTTTTTATTGTACTTGATCCCTTTAGGTAGGATCATTCAAAGATTTACTGATGTCTCTTACCAGTTATTTGCGGATGACATCCAGCTTTACTGCTCCTTTAAGCCATCTGAGAGTAAGAGGCTTGATTCCTTCCTCCATTGTTTGGCGGAAATAAAACAATGGCTAACGAATAACTTTCTTCAGCTCAACGCAGACAAAACAGAGACATTGGTTATTGCCCCTGATGCCCATATTCCAGGTATTCAGCAGTACTTGGGAGACCTGGGCCAGTCTGCTAAATCATATCTTCGACACTTGGGTGTCATCTTTGACAAAGACATGTCTTTGGTACAGCATTGTAAACAGCTGACAAGGAATTGCTTCTTTCAATTAAGAAACATCTCTAAGCTCAGGAAAATGGTGTCTCAAAATGATTTAGAGCTTATTATTCATGCTTTTGTGTCATCACGTTTAGACTATTGTAACAGTTTGTTTTCATGTCTAAACAAGGAGGAGTTGCGTCGACTGCAGTTGGTACAGAACTCTGCAGCGAGAATTCTGACAAGCTAACAGGAGGACTCATATTTCCCCAATTTTAAAGGAGCTTCATTGGCTGCCAGTGGCCTTCAGGATCAATTTTAAAATTTTGGTTTTAACCTTTAGAGCTCTACCTGGCCAGGCGCCTCCCTATATCTGTGACCTCATCCAGCCTTATGCCCCTGCCAGGGCTTTGAGATCTGTGGACCAAAATTTGTTGATGGTTCCTCGCACCCGTTTTGCAACCAGAGGAGAGCGATCCTTCCAGGTTGTTGCTCCCAGGCTTTGGAATGGTCTCCCGCTCTCTCTGCGCTCACTGGACTCTGTCGACACTTTTAAAAGCCAACTTAAGACCTATTTTACACAAGCTTTTGGGCTGCTTTATCCTATGTTATGTTTTTAAATGTCTCGGCCATTGTCTGATGTATTGTGTGGTGTACTGTGCTTTTATGTTGTGAAGCACCTTGTGGCTCTTGTCTGTGAAAGGTGCTATATAAATAAAATTTACTTACTTACTTTACTACTTACTGTGTGTAGTGTGAACTATGTGCCATGTGTACCGTGTAAACTGTGTGTACCGTGGGTAGTGTATACCGTGTGCCATGTGTACCGTGTGAAGCGTGTGTAGTGTGAACCGTGTACCATGTGAACTGTGTGTAGTGTGAACCATGTGCCATGTGTACTGTATGAACTGTGTGTAGTGTGAAGCGTGTGTCGTGTGAACCGTGTGTTGTAGCTGTGTGTGTCACCGGCTCAGTGCTTGTTCTTGTTTTGCTTAAGGTATGCACCTGAACAACAAGCTGCTGCAGCTAATCGCCCTGAGGTTTGCAAATACAGAACACGACATCGACTTTGACGACTACCTCACCTGCATCGTCCGTCTGGAGAACATGTTCAGTATGTACACGAAAATCCAAACCAACATGAGGAGACACGGTGTCTGAAAGTAATTTCCTGTTTGAGTGGACGATAAAATGATGGACTCGTATGTGTGTTAATCAATGAACTGTCTCCACCAGATCACAGTGTTTGTCAACAATCAGTCATGTGACACATGTTTACATACATATGGAGATATGTGCATTTTTTTTCAAATTAGTGAAAAAAGGCCATATCGTGCAAAGTTAAAGTCAGTGCTTAATCTTTCCTTGAAGCCACCTACAGATCTAAGATTTCATATAATTCAATTACATGTGAAACCAAACAGAAGGAAGCATACAAACTCAGAGGTAATAAAAAGTAAATCAGTTCAGAAACATGTCCTGATAATGACGTTAACAAGCAGAAAGAACCATTTTTCAAAACAGCAACTCAAAGTGCACCAATTTGCATTTTCTTAATGTGAGCTGTCCGTGGTGCTGAATACAGATCAAAGTACCATTCTGTGCTAAATAGATAAATGAATGAATAAATTAATGAATTATTATTAATGCTAATAAATATTCTAAAACAAACCAGCTCCAAATGACCCAATAAAATGTTTTACATGCTTGAACCCTTAATATTTCATTATGAAAATGCATCTTAATGTAAAGTCACCGTTTGAGCTTTTCAGTTTGATGCAGTTTATAATCGATGACAATAACTGAAGGCTTAAGACAATAAATTTAAGTAAAATTGCTGCTTTGAGCAAAATTTTTATTATAAAAAGCTCTCAACTCTGATGGTTCTGATACATTTTATTACATTGAATACAGATATTCTTTGTCATCATTTCCATATTAAAGATATATGAACAAACCCTCATTGTTTATCAAAGAACTTAAATATAATCCATTTTCATCAAGTGTGTTTTTGGTGTTAAAATGAAGTTGTTCTTTGCAGGAGCGTTCCAGACTTTAGACAAAGCAAAGATGGGGAAGGTGAACATGAACTTGATGCAGGTAAACAGATCCATGTCACAGCCACATTCACTAATCTCTGTAAATAATCGAAGAGGTCAGATGGAACTTTTTTTCAAATGGAGAAAAATGCAGTTGAAAATGGAGATTTCAAGGAAACCCTATGCGGAAATGCACAGACTTGCATCAATAAAATGAAAAAAGTTTGTTCAAGTTCTTTCATATTTTGCACACTGATGGTCTCCTTGACAGCCAAGTACATGTTGGCGTCAACTAAAAAATTATGGTTTTGGAGATACTGAGTTTTGCATCTGAACTCTTCACCTGTGTTTTTGGACTCAGTCTAGCCTGAGCTGTGACCTCTGTTAACCCTGCAACTTTTTATTTTCCTCGCAGTTTTTGATGCTGTCCATGAACGTTTGAGGAGATGCTAAAAGCAAACAAAAGCTGTCAGAAGAATAAA
Organism: Thalassophryne amazonica; assembly: GCF_902500255.1. NCBI lineage: Eukaryota > Metazoa > Chordata > Actinopteri > Batrachoidiformes > Batrachoididae > Thalassophryne > Thalassophryne amazonica. The sequence goes on along the minus strand of NC_047117.1, from coordinate 4,202,918 downwards.
GCGCAGCAGATTGAGACTTGGCTTTCAAACGTACCTCTTTTTCATCTTTTAAATGCATTTTATGAGCCACTGTGTCATGTGATGTGCAGATGGGGGGGAAAATATAAACATTTTGATCAATTCTGCTGTTGGACTAAACACTCCATTCATAGAAGATGCTATAAATGACAGGCAAAGGGTCAGTTATGCGTTTTTCTTCTGTAACATTGTTGTCTCATAATGTCACAAATATCTAACAAAATAATCAATAAATTTGGAATAAAATATCTCCCTTTTCTGTCATTAATACTACAATGTTGCAGGTATTGGCTATAATTTGATCTTTACTAGGGCTGCCTTTGTTATTTTATTGTCACTAAAAATAGAGAAGGATGGAGGTCATGTGATTTTTACCTCCTTTAATCCTTTTGCATTGTCTGATAATTCATCTCATTTCATCTCACTGTAAACACTGACATGATGCCTACAAAAAATTTACAACTTTCATTTTGATTGTGAAAGTTATTTTGCTTTGACACTCTGGCTTTATGATGTCATTAAGTGCTGCAATCACCACTTCTAATTGGATGTGTTATAGGTGACAGACAGACACACCACAGTGGGCTAAAGTACATGGGTGATTCTTAGACTATGGGCACTTATGTCCTTTGATCATATTGTATGAAAAACAGAAAAAAGGGGAAATTTCACACTTATAGTTATCTTTACAATGAAAGTGTGCCAAGAAATTTGTTCTAGTAGTCTATGATGACGTTCACCTTTTTTCAGCATCATTATATGCAAATATTGCCGTTTTGTGCTTGTCCCACACCCAGACTTTTGATCTTGGTAAAGAAATGTTTTTTTCTAATGTTTTAAAATATCTGAATGAAATATCAGTAAAATAATCAAAACATAATTGGGGTATTCAATGTCATAGAACTGTTGTGATTTTTTTTTTCTCTTCAACAAAATGTAGTTGTCCCACACTATTGCCGTAATTTCCACCACAACACTGTTATGTTCCTAAACAGTTTGTATGAAAGATTGTTTGGGTAGTTTCTATGGAGATAAACAGTGACAGAGCACATGTATATAGCACCAAATCACAACAAACAGTTGCCCCAAGGCACTTTATATTGTAAGGCAATGGTGTGGTGGAAATTATTTACAAGGCCAATAGTGCCCGTAGTTAAAGAATCACCCACATGCTGTTCGAATTAGAACATTTCAAGAATTTCTTTTCATGTTAGCTTTCATGTTCCTTAAAGCCACAGTATGCAGGATTTAGTGTCATCTAGTGGTGACGTTATGGATTGCAATATGCCACTGTCAATTTTTTCCCCTTTAATGCTGGGGATTCCTGCTCACTGCCTTCTCTTGTGATAAGAAACCAGTTTGAGCCTCCATTTCACAAAAATGAGGGTTCTCAACCTTGTTAGCCTGCACGAGCAACCAGTAGACTGCATAAAGGAGAACAACCACTGATTCCTTTTACTTTTTCTTCAGTCATTTGGCTGTGCTGCATAAAGGAAAACATGGACTAAGTATGTCCATTTTGAACTACTGTATAAACATGGTAGTACAACATGGCAGCCTCCATGCAGGGACCCGCTCCCTTATAGATATGAAGTTTATGAAAACAGGTAAACAGGTTGTTTCAGGTAAATATACACTAATGAACAGATGGCTATCAATGTTATATTTCATTTCTGCTCATAAACACCTGTAAATCCTGTACACTGTAGCTTTAAAGATGAGCTAAAAAAATTTAAAATAATTATTCATTTTGTAGGCTCAGAGTATAGAAGTCCTGCTCTTCATGTTGACAGGATCTACATTAAAGCCTGTGAGTGGGTTCACCATGGGGGGTGGGGGTCAGAACTCATACTGATTCATTATTGTCCTGTTGGTGGATGAATATGTTCCAGAGATTCTGGATTTGGACCTGAACAATGCTTGGATTGTCCTGCTGTCCATGACTTTTTTTTTTTTGACCAGTTCTGCAAATGTGAGAATTTTAGAGAGTAAAAGATAATGGGTTTGTGTGATCCAGGTAACCAGCCTTGTGAATATTTCTTCTTGCTCTTTTTTTGGAAGAGTAACTAATGAATATGATGTACTTTCATTTTTCATATTCGCGATTACCGTGAATTATTTATTTTATCCACAAAGCATAAAACGACTCAGAATCTGACGTCATTGTGCTGCAGCCTCGCTCTCGTCTTAAGGCGGGACAACAACAAGGAGGCTGACGGCCGATTAAAACAGTGCCGTCTCCTTCAAAAGCCGTCTAAAATGCGGAGCTGTCGGTGTGTGTGTCTGTGCTTGTGTGTGCACGCGCGCGGAGTTAACAGGCTGCAGACTGCGAGGGAGGGGGTGGGTCAGGGAGGGGAGGGGCTGGGTGACGGAGGGGAGGGGCTGGGTGAGGGAGGGAGATTCCTGAATGCAGGCGCGACACGTTCAGTGCGCAGCGAGCGCGGAGCAGAGAGGATTTTAAATGGAGTGAACATGTTAACAAAACGAAAACGTGAAACTTTTACTTCTCTCTGAACTTTCTCTAAAGGTGTGATTCTGCCGTTACCGTCCTGTTCACACCATGTGCGCGTCGTATGCTGAATTTATGAGATCATGAGATGAAATAAACGGTCAAATATCTTTAAAAAATGAGAATATATGAATGAACTGAGATACACACCAAAAAATGTTCAGACGCACAGATCACAAAAAGCAGGTGAGAACTCTGAACTTTAACAGCTGTTACTTTCCAAAGGTATTTATTTGTTCAATCTTGAGCTTAATGCAGTGTTTAAGCACAAAACGTGACTGATGAGGAGAAACAATTTCAGAAATGCAACAGAAACAACCACAAATCAGGAAAAAGTCGGGACTGTATGTAAAATGAAGATAAATGTAAAAATGTTGCACCATTCCCAGTTTCTCCACTCAGAAGCCAAACGTTCTTCCAGAGTTGTGTAATTATACTACAATAGTAGAATATAAAGAAGGGGAAAAAAGAAAAATAGACAATATATTCGTCAATCGCAATTATGTGTCTGACAATCGTCTCCAGAAATTCCTAATCGTGACAGCCCTACTTGAGATCAGAGCGCAAAATGCTTGAGGATTTTCGAAATGCGGTGTTTTCTGTATCGATTTTCTATTGCGATAATTGGGTTTTGCGCAAAACCAGAGGTAATAGCATTATATTATTTTAGTTGGTGGTGTGCCGCAGGATTTTGTAAATATAAAAAGGGTGCCGCGACTCAAAAAAGGTTGAAAAACACTGCACTAGAGCATCACCTCCCCTACGTTTTGATACTTTGGAGGTGCGTGTTTTATGTGTGTGTTAAGGTTTGATTGCAGAGTTCAATTGCAACCAAAAAAATGCAGGCAGCGTGGACACAAAGGATTATATCAACCAAGGTGATTTATTGTGACAAAAGGTGCAAAAGGTGTTTAATAGTCCCAAAATATTCCATACATACACTGCAGTAAAAATACAACCCCTGGCAAAAATGATGGAATCACCGGCCTCGGAGGATGTTCATTCAGTTGTTTAATTTTGTAGAAAAAAAAGCAGATCACAGACATGACAAAACTAAAGTCATTTCAAATGGCAACTTTCTGGCTTTAAGAAACACTATAAGAAATCAGGAAAAAAAATTGCGGCAGTCAGTAACGGTTACTTTTTTAGACCAAGCAGAGGGAAAAAATATGGACTCACTCAATTCTGAGGAATGAATTATGGAATCACCCTGTAAATTTTCATCCCCAAAACTAACACCTGCATCAAATCAGATCTGCTCGTTAGTCTGCATCTAAAAAGGAGTGATCACACCTTGGAGAGCTGTTGCACCAAGTGGACCGACATGAATCATGGCTCCAACACGAGAGATGTCAATTGAAACAAAGGAGAGGATTATTAAACTCTTAAAAGAGGGTAAATCATCACGCAATGTTGCAAAATATGTTGGTTGTTCACAGTCAGCTGTGTCTAAACTCTGGACCAAATACAAACAACATGGGAAGGTTGTTAAAGGCAAACATACTGGTAGACCAAGGAAGACATCAAAGCGTCGACAGAAAACTTAAAGCAATATGTCTCAAAAATCAAAAATGCACAACAAAACAAATGAACGAATGGGAGGAAACTGGAGTCAACGTCTGACTGAACTGTAAGAAACCGCCTAAAGGAAATGGGATTTACATACAGAAAAGCTAAATGAAAGCCATCATTAACACCTAAACAGAAAAAAAAGGTTACAATGGGCTAAGGAAAAGCAATCGTGGACTGTGGATGACTGGATTCATCATGGAATCTCGAATCTGTATTGGGCAAGGTGATGATGCTGGAACTTTTGTTTGGTGCTGTTCCAATGAGATTTATAAAGATGACTGCCTGAAGAGAACATGTAAATTTCCACAGTCATTGATGATATGGGGCTGCATGTCAGGTAAAGGCACTGGGGAGATGGCTGTCATTACATCATCAATAAATGCACAAGTTTACGTTGATATTTTGGACACTTTTCTTATCCCATCAATTGAAAGGATGTTTGGGGATGATGAAATCATTTTTCAAGATGATAATGCATCTTGCTATAGAGCAAAAACTGAAAACATTTCTTGCAAAAAGACACATAGGGTCAATGTCATGGCCTGCAAATAGTCCGGATCTTAATCCAATTGAAAATCTTTGGTGGAAGTTGAAGAAAATGGTCCATGACAAGGCTCCAACCTGCAAAGCTGATCTGGCAACAGCAATCAGAGAAAGTTGGAGCCAGATTGATGAAGAGTACTGTTTGTCACTCATTAAGTCCATGCCTCAGAGACTGCAAGCTGTTATAAAAGCCAGAGGTGGTGCAACAAAATACTAGTGATGTGTTGGAGCGTTCTTTTGTTTTTCATGATTCCATAATTTTTTTCCTCAGAATTGAGTGATTCCATATTTTTTCCCTCTGCTTGGTCTAAAAAAGTAACCGTTACTGACTGCCACAATCTTTTTTTCTTGATTTCTTATAGTGTTTCTTAAAGCCAGAAAGTTGCCATTTGAAATGACTTTAGTTTTGTGTCATGTCTGTGATCTGCGTTTTTTCTACAAAATTAAACAACTGAATGAACATCCTCCGAGGCCGGTGATTCCATAATTTTTGCCAGGGGTTGTACAAAGGCTGCAAAGTGAAAAATCAAAAACCAGTGCCAGAAATGCAAAAAGTCAAAAACTGGAGAAAACACCAGAAACAGTACTTACACATAAGGATATACAAGAACCTGGGCGAGGAGCTTACACAGGAGACATACAATGAACCGGCAATGACTGACAAAGGAGGAAGTGCTTAAATAGCAAACTAATTAAGGAACAGGTGTGTTGAATCAGGGGAACGAGGAGGAGCAAGTGCACAGGAGGAGTTGACTGAACAAAATGGAGGACGGTGAGTGATGGGTCAAAGGTCATGTGATAACTAATAAAAGATGATCAGAAATAAACAGAATCTGCAGGTGAGTAGAACATAAAATACAGAAAAGGTAAACCGGGAGCAAAGGTGCACAAAAAATAACTACAGAAAGTGTGAAAATAAAATGATTCATAAAATCACACTGAAAAGCAAAGGTGCACTTAAGGTAACTGCAGAAAACTAAGAAAATAAGAAAACAAGCAATTTAACAAAATCACAGTGAAAACTAAGCAACAACCAGAATGAAGTACAGTACATAACCAAAACTAGAGAGGAACTCAAACCAGTGAGGGAGTGAAACAGAAAACTAAGACAGGACATGAGAACAGCACACAAAACCATTGCAAATAAACACTTAAAGTGCAGTAACAGGGGCAAATCCCAACAGTACCCCCCCAAACGTCGACACAAAACAACTACCCCCAAAACCGAATGGGAAAAAAACGCAAAAAAAAATGGAACCGAAAGCAAAAACAAAATCACAAAGACAGAAACCAACACAACACCCAGAACCCACAGAAAACTAGACCAGGGTGGGCAGGAGGGGGGGCAGGAGGGGGCCAGAAGCGCCACGACCCACCCCAGGCAAACCAACGTAACCATTATTCGACTGTACATTGAACAAGTCACACCCCGACAGCGGGCAGAACCTAGAAGTAACAGAACATGACTGATTTCGTGACCAGTCCACGCCGACAGTGGAAGCGTGAAGCCAACCGGGCAGACATCCAAAATCCCGGATCATGTCTGGTGGACGACCCTGCAGCTGCCAGAAGGTCTGAGTCAGGTCCGGTGGGCGCCTGGGTGGCCAGCAGGAGACCAAGTCCATACTCCTCGACCAATTGTGTGCCCAACCAGGGCTGACAGCAGAGGCCAGCAGTCGACCGAAGTCTCCCATGCCTTCTGGAGGATGACCGCCAGTTGGAATGGAAGACTGCATCAGGTGGGCGAGTATGCAAACCATCAGGGTCCATGGTAGAGACGAAGGTGGAGCCATGCAACTGTCCAGGATCCACTGCAGAAGCAGTGACTCGGGACCATGCAATCCTTCAGGGTCCATGGTGGAGATGGGGTTGGAGCCATGCAGCCCTTGATGGTCCAGAATGGAAGCTGAATCGAGTCTGTCCGACCCTCCAGGGTCCACATTGGCATCAGGTGGGTGGCTGGAGTCCCTCGATGAGCAGGCCAACTCACTGCATTGGAACTCGGCCACAGGTGGATTGCCGGATGATGCTCTGAAACATAACTGACACCTGTTAAATGTCTCCCCACCCACCCCAGAACCATGAGGAGGCTCACCATCAGTGCATGAGAGGGCCCCCTGGACAGGCACCGAGGATCCTCATCATCCATGGCCGGACTGCTAGACATCACCGTGGGCTCCACTTTGGCTGCAGACGGTTGGCCGAATGGCTTTACAAGAGTCCAGAGTTGCTGCAGGCAAGCGACAACCCCCACCATTGGGGACCAGAGGAGAGCCCCAGGTCCAAGGAGCTCCACTGCTGGAGCTGAGAGGCGGCCACACCACTCATGGACTCATCAACATCAGGAGAAGAAGGAGCGGACTGCACCCCACTGAAGCCTTCTCCAGGAGATAAGGTTGCTGATATCTTGATGACATCATGTGGCACGGCAGATGGTGGATCATCGGGGTTCTCAAAGTCCCTGAGCCCAGAGGCGGACGGCTCTATAGGAGCACAAACACCTCTGGACTCGTAACCAGCTGACTCCTTCAGGACAGCGGTGACTGGCTCTTCGGGTGGCTCTTCAGGAGGTGCCTTATTCGCCTGCAGTACTTCAGGCCTTCTCACAGTCCTGAGCTGAAGAAAATCAGGACGCAGCTCGGCATTTCTTCTTCTTCCGGGCTGGTCCTTCCTTGCCTTGGAGGGACCCCATAGCAAGTGGTGGTGTCTGGGGTCCCGGCAACACCGGAACTGCAGGAGACGAGGGAGGAGATGGAAGCTGTGGAGGTGGGTGGTGTGCCAGCTGTGGGGGAGGTGTGATCATGGTAGAGCCAGTGACGGAGTGTGGAGGACTGGCATGTGGGCTAGGTGACTGTGACAGCAGTGACTGTAAACTGGCTACGGTGTTCTGGAGTGATGTAATCAAATTCTGCATAGCAGCCGGGTCAGTTATGGGATATGGCTGTGTGGGTGGTACACTGATGTATGATTGTGTTGCGCTGTATGGTGTAGTGCCATGCACAAATGAAGTGGAGATATGTAGAATGAAGGAAGGCGATGTCTCTGTCATACTAGTCTGTCAGTCTGAGAGGCTATGGAACATGGGTGTGACTTAACAGAGATGGGAGAAGAAAGTGAGCGTCTAGAGGCCAGGTTTGGTTCTGGGGTCATGTGTGTCATGTCTGATGGCTGCATCGTTGGAGGCATGTGGTGTGTGCTGATGTCATTTCAATATGTGTGTCAGTCGAGGGGGAAGGCAAAAGGTAGGCAGGGAAGGTTAAGGAAAATGGCGTGGAGTTGTACCAGTTGTGGAAGTCCAAGTGGTGGTCCCCAGGGAGGGTTTTGCTACTGAGTCCTGCGAGACCTGGGGATCAGGTGAGTATAAAAAGTCCATAGGATCGTCTATGTATGCAGGGACCTGTCGTTGAATGACTAGAGTCCGAATGTGGTGAAGGTCAGGGTAGGCGGTCACAATGTCTGGTTCAGCCTGGGTTATGTTCTCAACAGATTGCAGGATAGCGTCTTGCTCTAAAGGATTAGTGCAATCCAAATAATCCAAATACAAGTCCCTGATCTGGAAAAATACCTCGGAAGTGTTACAAAGATCCAGAGCCCCGGAGTCCTCTACTGGATCCAATATGCAGTCCCCCTCCACATCTGACAAAAAGTCATCCTCAGTATCTGAGCAGGTGTAATCAAACTTAGGCTTTGAGGAAATAGCAGGCAGATGAGTCTCCGGATCCGGAAACTTGTCTGCCTCAAAGAGAGAATCCAAGTCATAAAGTGCAGGAAAGTACTCAAGTACCTAGGGATTACCCTCCACCAAGTCCCAGGCTTTATCCAAAAATTCACATCTTTTCTTGGGGGTGCGTGCATCATGGAAACAGTTAAACAAACAAGTCAGTCTGGAGAAAATCGTTCTAAGAGCCTTTCGATCTAAAGTTGCAGATAGGGCCCTTTTAGAAAACGGTTGACCTTCCAGGAGCGAGGAACTGGAGGGCTCCCTATAGCCGGCCACAATGGCACGTTCATAACCATGTGACCAAAAATAATTTGCTGGCCCATTCAGGAAGCTGCTTTTGGTCAAACAGACCCTCCAAGGAAAAAAGTTCTGGGAAGAGGTCAAAAGCCCACCCATTAGAATCTAATAAATCCCAGGTTGCAAACTGCAAATAAACACTTAAAGTGCACTAACAGGGGCAAATCCCAACAATGTGGGTTTCAGCTAAATTTATCATCAATAATTATTCTAAGAAATTTAATTCCCTTAACCCTTTCGATATTAATCCTATCTATTTGATTGTTTATTTGCATGGTTAACTTATTTTTTGCAAAGAATATTACTTTAGTTTTTTTTAAGTTTAGTGATAATTCATTACAGTTGAACCATGTCTTTAATTGAATTAACTCAGTTATACCCTTCTCCAATAGTTCCCTTAAATTTTCCCCAGAACAAAGGACATTGGTATCATCTGCAAATAGTATGAATTTAAATAATTTACATATGTCATGAATACAGCAGGGCAGATGGCCAAGTGGTTAGTGTGCTTGGTTATATAGCTGCATCAAGAAGGGTATCTGGCATAAAACTTGTGCCAATTCACCATGCAGGTCCTCCTCGAGTCTGCTATGATGACTCTGAGTGAAAACAAGGGAGCACCTGAAGGGACTTACATATGCCATTAATATATAAAAGGAAACATTTTGGTCCCATCACCGACCCCTGGGGGACACCACAACTGATGTCCAAGTGGAACTGTCACCCAGCTCCACAAACTGTCTCCTGCTGCTTAAATAGCTTTTGACCCAGTTTAAAACTATCTCCCTGATCCCATATCATACCAGCATTTTATAATTAATATGCTGTGATACATTCTATCAAATGCTTTTTTAAATATTCCAACTACGTGTTTTTTGTTGTTTTGGTTTCTATGCCCCGCATGGCACTTGCGCCGCAAGGCGGGGCATATAGCATCCGAGTTGTCCGTTGACCTTGACCTACTTTTCAAGGTCACCAGTGGTCACAACTGTCAAATCCTTCACCGCAACGTAGCTTTGCACCTATTGCTCGCAGAAACTTCATATTTGGTGGGTACATGCCTTGGAGGAGTACTTCGCATGGGTTCGAAGGCCAGTGACCTTGACCTACTTTTGAAGGTCACCAGTGGTCACAATTTTCAAATCCTTTGCCGCAACGTAGCTCGGCACCTATTGCTCACACAAACTTCATATTTGATGGGTACATGCCTTGGAGGAGTACTTCGCATGGGTTCGAAGGTCGGTGGCCTTGACCTACTTTTCAAGGTCACCAATTGTCACAACTGTCAAATCCTTCACCTGAAATTTGTTCGCTGCAATGTACCTCGGCACCTATTGCTCACAGAAACTTCATATTTGATGGGTACATACCTTGGAGGAGTACTTCGCATGGGTTCAAAGGTCGGTGGCCTTGACCTACTTTTCAAGGTCATCAATAGTCACAACTATCAAATCCTTCGCCTGAAATTATTCGCCGCAGCGTAGCACCTATTGCTCGCAGAAACTTCATATTTGGTGGGTACATGCCTTGTAGGAGTACTTCGCATGGGTTCAAAGGCCAGTGACCTTGACCTACTTTTCAAGGTCACCAATGGTCACAACTATCAAATCCTTCGCCTGAAATTATTCGCCGCAGCGTAGCACCTATTGCTCGCAGAAACTTCTTATTTGGTGGGTACATGCCTTAGAGGAGTACTTCACATGGGTTCAAAGGTCAGTGGCCTTGACCTACTTTTCAAGGTCACCAATGGTCACAACTGTCAAATCCTTCGCCTGAAATTATTCGCCGCAGCGCAGCACCTATTGCTCGCAGAAACTTCATATTTGGTGGGTACATGCCTTGTAGGAGTACTTCGCATGGGTTCAAAGGCCAGTGACCATGACCTACTTTTCAAGGTCACCAATGGTCACAACTATCAAATCCTTCGCCTGAAATTATTCGCCGCAGCGTAGCACCTATTGCTCGCAGAAACTTCTTATTTGGTGGGTACATGCCTTAGAGGAGTACTTCACATGGGTTCAAAGGTCAGTGGCCTTGACCTACTTTTCAAGGTCACCAATGGTCACAACTGTCAAATCCTTCGCCTGAAATTTATTTGCTGCAGCGTAGCACCTATTGCTCGCAGAAACTTCTTATTTGGTGGGTACATGCCTTGTAGGAGTACTTCGCATGGGTTCAAAGGCCAGTGACCTTGACCTACTTTTCAAGGTCACCAATAGTCACAACTGTCAAATCCTTTGCCTGAAATTTATTCGCCGCAGCGTAGCACCTATTGCTCGCAGAAACTTCTTATTTGGTGGGTACATGCCTTAGAGGAGTACTTCACATGGGTTCAAAGGTCAGTGGCCTTGACCTACTTTTTAAGGTCACCAATGGTCACAACTGTCAAATCCTTCACCTGAAATTTATTCGCCGCAGCGTAGCTCAGCACCTATTGCTCGCAGAAACTTCATATTTGGTGGGTACCTGCCTTGTAGGAGTACTTCGCATGGGTTCAAAGGCCAGTGACCTTGACCTACTTTTCAAGGTCACCAATAGTCACAACTGTCAAATCCTTCGCCTGAAATTTATTCGCCGCAGCGTAGCACCTATTGCTCGCAGAAACTTCTTATTTGGTGGGTACATGCCTTAGAGGAGTACTTCACATGGGTTCAAAGGTCAGTGGCCTTGACCTACTTTTCAAGGTCACCAATGGTCACAACTGTCAAATCCTTCGCCTGATATTTGTTCGCCGCAGCGTAGCTCAGCACCTATTGCTCGCAGAAACTTCATATTTGGTGGGTACCTGCCTTGTAGGAGTACTTCGCATGGGTTCAAAGGCCAGTGACCTTGACCTACTTTTCAAGGTCACCAATAGTCACAACTGTCAAATCCTTCGCCTGAAATTTATTCGCCGCAGCGTAGCACCTATTGCTCGCAGAAACTTCTTATTTGGTGGGTACATGCCTTAGAGGAGTACTTCACATGGGTTCAAAGGTCAGTGGCCTTGACCTACTTTTCAAGGTCACCAATGGTCACAACTGTCAAATCCTTCGCCTGAAATTTATTCGCCGCAGCGTAGCTCAGCACCTATTGCTCGCAGAAACTTCATATTTGGTAGGGTACATGCCTTGTAGGAGTACTTCACATGGGTTCAAAGGCCAGTGACCTTGACCTACTTTTCAAGGTCACCAATGGTCACAACTGTCAAATCCTTCGCCTGAAATTTATTCGCCGCAGCGTAGCTCAGCACCTATTGCTCGCAGAAACTTTATATTTGGTAGGGTACATGCCTTGTAGGAGTACTTCACATGGGTTCAAAGGCCAGTGACCTTGACCTACTTTTCAAGGTCACCAATGGTCACAACTGTCAAATCCTTTGCCTGAAATTATTCGCCGCAGCGTAGCACCTATTGCTTGCAGAAACTTCTTATTTGGTAGGGTACATGCCTTGTAGGAGTACTTCACATGGGTTCAAAGGCCAGTGACCTTGACCTACTTTTCAAGGTCACCAATGGTCACAACTGTCAAATCCTTCACCTGATATTTGTTCGCCGCAGCGTAGCTCAACACCTATTGCTCGCAGAAACTTCATATTTGGTGGGTACATGCCTTGTAGGAGTACTTCGCATGGGTTCAAAGGGCAGTGACCTTGACCTACTTTTCAAGGTCACCAATGGTCACAACTGTCAAATCCTTCGTCTGAAATTTATTCGCCGCAGCGTAGCACCTATTGCTCGGAGAAACTTCTTATTTGGTGGGTACATGCCTTAGAGGAGTACTTCACATGGGTTCAAAGGTCAGTGGCCTTGACCTACTTTTCAAGGTCACCAATGGTCACAACTGTCAAATCCTTCGCCTGAAATTTATTCGCCGCAGCGTAGCTCAGCACCTATTGCTCGCAGAAACTTCATATTTGGTAGGGTACATGCCTTGTAGGAGTACTTCACATGGGTTCAAAGGCCAGTGACCTTGACCTACTTTTCAAGGTCACCAATGGTCACAACTGTCAAATCCTTCGCCTGAAATTTATTCGCCGCAGCGTAGCTCAGCACCTATTGCTCGCAGAAACTTCATATTTGGTAGGGTACATGCCTTAGAGGAGTACTTCACATGGGTTCAAAGGTCAGTGGCCTTGACCTACTTTTCAAGGTCACCAATGGTCACAACTGTCAAATCCTTCGCCTGATATTTGTTCGCTGCAGCGTAGCTCAGCACCTATTGCTCGCAGAAACTTCATATTTGGTGGGTACCTGCCTTGTAGGAGTACTTCGCATGGGTTCAAAGGCCAGTGACCTTGACCTACTTTTCAAGGTCACCAATAGTCACAACTGTCAAATCCTTCGCCTGAAATTTATTCGCCGCAGCGTAGCACCTATTGCTCGCAGAAACTTCTTATTTGGTGGGTACATGCCTTAGAGGAGTACTTCACATGGGTTCAAAGGTCAGTGGCCTTGACCTACTTTTCAAGGTCACCAATGGTCACAACTGTCAAATCCTTCACCTGAAATTTATTCGCCGCAGCGTAGCTCAGCACCTATTGCTCGCAGAAACGTCATATTTGGTAGGGTACATGCCTTGTAGGAGTACTTCACATGGGTTCAAAGGCCAGTGACCTTGACCTACTTTTCAAGGTCACCAATGGTCACAACTGTCAAATCCTTCGCCCGAAATTTATTCGCCGCAGCGTAGCTCAGCACCTATTGCTCGCAGAAACTTTATATTTGGTAGGGTACATGCCTTGTAGGAGTACTTCACATGGGTTCAAAGGCCAGTGACCTTGACCTACTTTTCAAGGTCACCAATGGTCACAACTGTCAAATCCTTCGCCTGAAATTTATTTGCCGCAGCGTAGCACCTATTGCTCGCAGAAACTTCTTATTTGGTGGGTACATGCCTTAGAGGAGTACTTCACATGGGTTCAAAGGTCAGTGGCCTTGACCTACTTTTCAAGGTCACCAATGGTCACAACTGTCAAATCCTTTGCCTGATATTTGTTCGCCGCAGCGTAGCTCAGCACCTATTGCTCGCAGAAACTTCATATTTGGTGGGTACCTGCCTTGTAGGAGTACTTCGCATGGGTTCAAAGGCCAGTGACCTTGACCTACTTTTCAAGGTCATCAATAGTCACAACTGTCAAATCCTTCGCCTGAAATTTATTCGCCGCAGCGTAGCACCTATTGCTCGCAGAAACTTCTTATTTGGTGGGTACATGCCTTAGAGGAGTACTTCACATGGGTTCAAAGGTCAGTGGCCTTGACCTACTTTTCAAGGTCACCAATGGTCACAACTGTCAAATCCTTCACCTGAAATTTATTCGCCGCAGCGTAGCTCAGCACCTATTGCTCGCAGAAACGTCATATTTGGTAGGGTACATGCCTTGTAGGAGTACTTCACATGGGTTCAAAGGCCAGTGACCTTGACCTACTTTTCAAGGTCACCAATGGTCACAACTGTCAAATCCTTCGCCCGAAATTTATTCGCCGCAGCGTAGCTCAGCACCTATTGCTCGCAGAAACTTTATATTTGGTAGGGTACATGCCTTGTAGGAGTACTTCACATGGGTTCAAAGGCCAGTGACCTTGACCTACTTTTCAAGGTCACCAATGGTCACAACTGTCAAATCCTTCGCCTGAAATTTATTCGCCGCAGCGTAGCTCAGCACCTATTGCTCGCAGAAACTTCATATTTGGTAGGGTACATGCCTTGTAGGAGTACTTCGCATGGGTTCAAAGGGCAGTGACCTTGACCTACTTTTCAAGGTCACCAATGGTCACAACTGTCAAATCCTTCGTCTGAAATGTATTCGCTGCAGCGTAGCACCTATTGCTCGCAGAAACTTCTTATTTGGTGGGTACATGCCTTAGAGGAGTACTTCACATGGGTTCAAAGGTCAGTGGCCTTGACCTACTTTTCAAGGTCACCAATGGTCACAACTGTCAAATCCTTCGCCTGAAATTTATTCGCCGCAGCGTAGCACCTATTGCTCGCAGAAACTTCATATTTGGTAGGGTACATGCCTTAGAGGAGTACTTCACATGGGTTCAAAGGCCAGTGACCTTGACCTACTTTTCAAGGTCACCAATGGTCACAACTGTCAAATCCTTCGCCTGAAATTTATTCGCCGCAGCGTAGCTCAGCACCTATTGCTCGCAGAAACTTCATATTGGTAGGGTACATGCCTTAGAGGAGTACTTCACATGGGTTCAAAGGTCAGTGGCCTTGACCTACTTTTCAAGGTCACCAATGGTCACAACTGTCAAATCCTTCGCCTGATATTTGTTCGCCGCAGCGTAGCTCAGCACCTATTGCTCGCAGAAACTTCATATTTGGTGGGTACCTGCCTTGTAGGAGTACTTCGCATGGGTTCAAAGGCCAGTGACCTTGACCTACTTTTCAAGGTCACCAATAGTCACAACTGTCAAATCCTTCGCCTGAAATTTATTCGCCGCAGCGTAGCACCTATTGCTCGCAGAAACTTCTTATTTGGTGGGTACATGCCTTAGAGGAGTACTTCACATGGGTTCAAAGGTCAGTGGCCTTGACCTACTTTTCAAGGTCACCAATGGTCACAACTGTCAAATCCTTCACCTGAAATTTATTCGCCGCAGCGTAGCTCAGCACCTATTGCTCGCAGAAACGTCATATTTGGTAGGGTACATGCCTTGTAGGAGTACTTCACATGGGTTCAAAGGCCAGTGACCTTGACCTACTTTTCAAGGTCACCAATGGTCACAACTGTCAAATCCTTCGCCCGAAATTTATTCGCCGCAGCGTAGCTCAGCACCTATTGCTCGCAGAAACTTTATATTTGGTAGGGTACATGCCTTGTAGGAGTACTTCACATGGGTTCAAAGGCCAGTGACCTTGACCTACTTTTCAAGGTCACCAATGGTCACAACTGTCAAATCCTTCGCCTGAAATTTATTCGCCGCAGCGTAGCACCTATTGCTCGCAGAAACTTCTTATTTGGTAGGGTACATGCCTTGTAGGAGTACTTCACATGGGTTCAAAGGCCAGTGACCTTGACCTACTTTTCAAGGTCACCAATAGTCACAACTGTCAAATCCTTCACCTGATATTTGTTCGCCGCAGCGTAGCTCAACACCTATTGCTCGCAGAAACTTCATATTTGGTGGGTACATGCCTTGTAGGAGTACTTCGCATGGGTTCAAAGGGCAGTGACCTTGACCTACTTTTCAAGGTCACCAATGGTCACAACTGTCAAATCCTTCGTCTGAAATTTATTCGCCACAGCGTAGCACCTATTGCTCGCAGAAACTTCTTATTTGGTGGGTACATGCCTTAGAGGAGTACTTCACATGGGTTCAAAGGTCAGTGGCCTTGACCTACTTTTCAAGGTCACCAATGGTCACAACTGTCAAATCCTTCGCCTGAAATTTATTCGCCGCAGCGTAGCTCAGCACCTATTGCTCGCAGAAACTTCATATTTGGTAGGGTACATGCCTTGTAGGAGTACTTCACATGGGTTCAAAGGCCAGTGACCTTGACCTACTTTTCAAGGTCACCAATGGTCACAACTGTCAAATCCTTCGCCTGAAATTTATTCGCCGCAGCGTAGCTCAGCACCTATTGCTTGCAGAAACTTCATATTTGGTAGGGTACATGCCTTAGAGGAGTACTTCACATGGGTTCAAAGGTCAGTGGCCTTGACCTACTTTTCAAGGTCACCAATGGTCACAACTGTCAAATCCTTCGCCTGAAATTTATTCGCCGCAGCGTAGCTCAGCACCTATTGCTCGCAGAAACTTCATATTTGGTAGGGTACATGCCTTGTAGGAGTACTTCACATGGGTTCAAAGGCCAGTGACCTTGACCTACTTTTCAAGGTCACCAATGGTCACAACTGTCAAATCCTTCGCCTGAAATTTATTCGCCGCAGCGTAGCTCAGCACCTATTGCTCGCAGAAACTTCATATTTGGTAGGGTACATGCCTTGTAGGAGTACTTCGCATGGGTTCAAAGGCCAGTGACCTTGACCTACTTTTCAAGGTCACCAATGGTCACAACTGTCAAATCCTTCGCCTGAAATTATTCGCCGCAGCGTAGCACCTATTGCTCGCAGAAACGTCTTATTTGGTGGGTACATGCCTTAGAGGAGTACTTCACATGGGTTCAAAGGTCAGTGGCCTTGACCTACTTTTCAAGGTCACCAATGGTCACAACTGTCAAATCCTTCGCCTGAAATTTATTCGCCGCAGCGTAGCACCTATTGCTCGCAGAAACTTCTTATTTGGTGGGTACATGCCTTAGAGGAGTACTTCACATGGGTTCAAAGGTCAGTGGCCTTGACCTACTTTTCAAGGTCACCAATAGTCACAACTGTCAAATCCTTCACCTGAAATTTATTCGCCGCAGCGTAGCTCAGCACCTATTGCTCGCAGAAACTTCATATTTGGTAGGGTACATGCCTTGTAGGAGTACTTCACATGGGTTCAAAGGCCAGTGACCTTGACCTACTTTTCAAGGTCACCAATGGTCACAACTGTCAAATCCTTCGCCTGAAATTATTCGCCGCAGCGTAGCACCTATTGCTCGCAGAAACTTCTTATTTGGTAGGGTACATGCCTTGTAGGAGTACTTCGCATGGGTTCAAAGGGCAGTGACCTTGACCTACTTTTCAAGGTCACCAATGGTCACAACTGTCAAATCCTTCGTCTGAAATTTATTCGCCGCAGCGTAGCACCTATTGCTCGCAGAAACTTCTTATTTGGTGGGTACATGCCTTAGAGGAGTACTTCACATGGGTTCAAAGGTCAGTGGCCTTGACCTACTTTTCAAGGTCACCAATGGTCACAACTGTCAAATCCTTCGCCTGAAATTTATTCGCCGCAGCGTAGCTCAGCACCTATTGCTCGCAGAAACTTCATATTTGGTAGGGTACATGCCTTGTAGGAGTACTTCACATGGGTTCAAAGGCCAGTGACCTTGACCTACTTTTCAAGGTCACCAATGGTCACAACTGTCAAATCCTTCGCCTGAAATTTATTCGCCGCAGCGTAGCTCAGCACCTATTGCTCGCAGAAACTTCATATTTGGTAGGGTACATGCCTTGTAGGAGTACTTCGCATGGGTTCAAAGGCCAGTGACCTTGACCTACTTTTCAAGGTCACCAATGGTCACAACTGTCAAATCCTTCGCCTGAAATTATTCGCCGCAGCGTAGCACCTATTGCTCGCAGAAACGTCTTATTTGGTGGGTACATGCCTTAGAGGAGTACTTCACATGGGTTCAAAGGTCAGTGGCCTTGACCTACTTTTCAAGGTCACCAATGGTCACAACTGTCAAATCCTTCGCCTGAAATTTATTCGCCGCAGCGTAGCACCTATTGCTCGCAGAAACTTCTTATTTGGTGGGTACATGCCTTAGAGGAGTACTTCACATGGGTTCAAAGGTCAGTGGCCTTGACCTACTTTTCAAGGTCACCAATGGTCACAACTGTCAAATCCTTCGCCTGATATTTGTTCGCCGCAGCGTAGCTCAGCACCTATTGCTCGCAGAAACTTCATATTTGGTGGGTACATGCCTTGTAGGAGTACTTCGCATGGGTTCAAAGGCCAGTGACCTTGACCTACTTTTCAAGGTCACCAATGGTCACAACTGTCAAATCCTTCGCCTGAAATTTGTTCGCCGCAGCGTAGCTCAGCACCTATTGCTCCCAGAAACTTCATATTTGGTAGGGTACATGCCTTGTAGGAGTACTTCGCATGGGTTCAAAGGCCAGTGACCTTGACCTACTTTTCAAGGTCACCAATGGTCACAACTGTCCAATCCTTTGACGCAGTGTACTTCGGCACTTATTGCTTCACAGAAACGTCATATTTGGTGGGTACATGCCTTGGAGGAGTACTTCGCATGGGTTTGAAGGGTGGTGACCTTGACCTGCTTTTCAAAGTCACCAGTGGTCACAACTGTCAAATCCTTCACCTGAAATTTGTTTGCCGCCATGTGCCTCGGCACCTATTGCTCGCAGAAACTTCATATTTGGTGGGTACATGCCTTGGAGGAGTACATCGCATGGGTTCGAAGGCTAGTGACCTTGACCTACATTTCAAGGTCACCAATGGTCACAACTGTCCAATCCTTTGCCGCAATGTAGCTTGGCACCTATTGCTCGCAGAAACTTCATATTTGGTGGGTACATGCCTTGAAGGAGTACTTCACATGGGTTCGAAGGCTAGTGACCTTGGCCTACTTTTCAGGGTCACCAGTGGTCACAACTGTCAAATCCTTCACTTGAAATTTGTTTGCCGCAATGTACCTCGGCACCCATTGCTCACAGAAACTTCATATTTGGAGGGTACATGCCTTGGAGGAGTACTTTGCATTGGTTTGAAGTCCAGTGACCTTGACCTAGTTTTAAAAAATTACCAATAGTTGCATTTGTTCGAAGGCTACTGACTTTTTATGGTCACTGTTGGCCACATCCTCTAAATAAATATAATGTCAATCTCCAGTTTTTCCACTGTGTATCCCAGTTTACATCAAACACATGAGGGTTCAATCAAATACCTACCCCACACATGTACATATTACTGCATTTTACATGGAAAATAGTACTGTGCGCTGCGCATTTCGTGATGAATGTCTCTAGTTTTTTTTTTCCCAGCAATTAGCAATTTAGCAGTTTGGTCTAATAAAGCCAAAGCTGGTGACCTTTCTTGTGTTATAAATCCATTCTGACCGTCTATAAATAGCTTGTGTTTGTCAATGAATAAATCCAATTGATTATTGAAGAGTTTTTAGAGAATTTTGGAAAACAGTCTGTTAGTATCAGTTCACTTACTGCACTTTGTGTGCGTTTCTCGATAATAACAGTTTTTTAAAAAAATCTATACTAATATGATTTTTAGCTTGATCTAAAACCTTTTTTAGGTTATGCGATATTATCTGTCTGCAGGATGATTGATGGCTTTGGTTTCTCATCGATCAGTCGATCGATTGCTTCGGGCTTTCCGACTGTACCAACAATACATATAACGAGACTACGTGAATACATAAATCACCTACAATGGCACGATGTCTCTTTTAGTCTGTATCTCTTTGAGACTGTATTTAATGTATATAATATACTTTAATCGTGAATGACATTTTTATAAAAAGTGTTCATATTAAAACAGACAAACCTTTCACACACACAACTCCCCGCCCGCGCCGGAAGTGTCAAATGGTTTTTTCCAACAATGGAGGCGGTGTGTTGAGGCACAGATCGTCGATCAGCAACATCCACGTTTATTTCTGTCAACAACTTTGAGATTTGATTAAACTGTTGAAGAGCGTCGCCACTGATATTTAAAAAAAATGGTAAGTTAAAGCTGGTAAACTTGGCGAATGTTGTTAGAGTGTCAATAGCTTTAGCATTAGCATGAAGTCCAGTTCTCAAGAAACAAAATGTTATAAAACCGAATTTGCGCACAAACAACAAATACTCATATATATATATATATAACAATTGAAGATGAAAAAACGGGAATATTAAAAACAATGCAACAGTGTTTAGTTTTATCACTCTGTGCCTATTTTTGTGGCAACTTCCTGCATTTTATGTCAATATTTCAAAATAAAGTTGAGGATGTTCAAAACTCCACATAAATAAAGTCAACCAGATGAACCACAGAAAGTAACAAACATCCACTTCTGTTGTAGAAAGTGATATTAAAGTTTTAAATTGGTACAGACTGAGCAGTCAAGGAGAAATTGTCTTTGCTCAAATGTTCACCCCTGCTGTGTTTATCAATTTCAGCCTCATCGAAAGAAGAAGTCGTTCATCGAGAAGAAAAATGCTGTGACCTTTCACCTGGTCCACCGCAGTCAGAAGGACCCCCTGGCTGCAGATGACAAAGCGCCACAGCACGTTCTTCTGCCAGCCAACAAGGTACACATCTTTATTCCGGTTAGGTTTTTATTTCCATCTTATTTCTTCAACATGGTGGAAATTTACCTGGTCTGAAAAAGGTTTAGGATTTTGACTCGTGTGGATTAAATTACAGCAATAAGACGTCAGGAGACTTTGTGTGGCGATTCAGTCGCCTCACATCTGTGAGCACCTCAGGAGTAAACACACACACACGCCTTTGGAGTGTGACCACCAGAGGGCACTGCAGAAACAGTGATGCAGTAAATCATATGGTGCTTGGAGAGTGTTGCTTTATTGATGTTCAAAATAATTTTCTACTCCAACTAGCTTACTGTGATGATGTAGCAGCTCTCAGCCAATCAGCAACCAGTATTCAGGTTGAGAACAAAATGCCTCGATTGCTGCTTCACAATCAATAAATATGAGTGGATCCAGAGTCTTTTTGTAGAAAGTTGAGACTCACCTTTGAACAGCAAGCAGAATTGTTGTCACAGAACCGAAGAAACGCAAAACATCTTCAGTCGTACTTGAAAGTATCAAAAAACCACATGCCATGGAAATCAAAAGACACAAGCACAAATATATATGGCACTTAACGCAAGGAGAACTCAGGATAAAATTTGGACATATTTACACAAAGATTTTGCTGGATTTCTGCTGGAGAGTACAAGGACACTGCCACAGATTGACCACGGTAGTCATCAGCACTAAAGCGTCAGCGGGGAAACAAAAGTTTTATACACGTTGTCATGGAATTTTAGGACAGAGTCCCTGATTGCCAGACGAGAGTTTAAGTGTTTGAGCTGTGCTCAGTTGTTTAAAATATCTTCTAGAAAAGTCAGAAGAATCAAAGTTTCAAAGCATTTTTTTTTATTTCGCCAGCAAAAAGAAGCAAATTCACATTCATCTTCTTCAAAAACACCAGAACAGCTTTGAAACACAATGTTTTGCAGTCACCTTTATACCTTAAATTGGTCAGTTTCTCCTCCCCAAGTGGGCGGTCTTAGCAAACCTTATACCAATGAAAACGACATCATTTTTTCCTAGCAATGTGCAGGTATGATGACATCACTTTTTGGAAAATCCCCCGGGTTTGTGAGGTCACTTCTGGGTCATCAGGGCTTGTGAGATTACTCTGAGTCATGGAAATTTACACTTCCTTTAAAACCCAAATGATCATTTTCACTGATATGTTTGATTTTAATTCAATTTTCTTTTTCTTTAAAATTAAGTTCTTTACTCAAATTATACCATTAATTCTTCATTCTGGCCTCTGTTAACTGTTATCAGTAATACACACCATAACTGTCTTCTGGCATTTGTATGTTATCATAGCAAGTTACTTATTACACATCGTCTGTCTTTGGTGTAAAAAAAAAAAAAAAATTACAACGTCTAAGGTAAAACTTTGACTTGTGCACATTTTCTCCCTCCTTCATGTCATATGTAAAAGCTCATGGAGTTCACTTGATATATTTGCCAGGGACCCCCACCCCCCCAAAAAAAGAAAATAAACACTTTAACAACACTACAATGAGCCGTAATTATGTGAAACGTCACAGATTTTTTTTTAATATATATATTATATTTATATATATATACATATTAATACAGTTCAACAC
Source organism: Thalassophryne amazonica (assembly GCF_902500255.1). Lineage (NCBI taxonomy): Eukaryota > Metazoa > Chordata > Actinopteri > Batrachoidiformes > Batrachoididae > Thalassophryne > Thalassophryne amazonica. The sequence continues at coordinate 4,180,779 of NC_047117.1, read as the reverse complement.
CAAGTCAGTTTTAATTTTGTTAAAAATTACAAAAAAAATTTGTAAAAAACTTAAAAATTGGGAGGGGGGTGTGCACATTTCACATGAACATAAATCTTTAGTGGGTTAATGTGTTTCAGGCGAAGGTCGAGAAGAGACGTGAGGAGCAACGAAGGTTTGGTGTTTTCTTCGACGATGATTATGACTACCTGCAGCACCTGAAGGAAGCGTCCGGCCCGTCTGAGCTGGTGGCGGCTGCCCCCGTATATGGGGATCAAGCACCCTTTCACGCTGGAGAAGACGAGGGCGATGAAGATAAAATCGCTCCAGTGCATACCGTAAGGAAGTTGAGGAATTTGAGTAGTGAACATCCAGAATGGGAAGCGTTTTAGAAACTTGTTCTTAAAGAAGTGATGATGATGGTTTATAAAAGTTGGTCGACTTCATTACCTTTATCCTGTTTACTGGTTAACGAAATGTTTAAAATAAGACAGAAAAACTAAATTATGATGTAGATGGCTCCTCCAGGTGGCCAATTTTTGAACTGTAAAGTGTTGAACCAAATTTCTTTTTTTTTTTATGCATTAATTATTCAAACGTGCGACTTGTGCAGTTATTTCATTACTTAGACATTGATGTGTTAACAAAGACGTCATTTGTTGGGTTTCAGTTTACTATAGTGACGACTGATACAACTCTTCTTTTTTCTTTTTTTTCTGTAACACATCAGTCTGACTGCTGTTTGACAGGATGACGGTTGGAGGAAAAACCAACGTCTTTAGGTTGCATGAGCAGCGGTGTCTTTGTGTTTAACGTGTTGTGTCTAACACACAGGCAGCGTCCATCAACCTGCCGTCTTCCGTGTTTGCGTCAGAGTTTGAGGAGGAGGTGGGACTCCTGAGCAAAGCTGCTCCTGTATTAGGTGAGTGGCACAAATGAGGAGCAGCCGAACCTGCTGGAAAGCGCACAATCAGTGACATGCACGAAACACAAAATACAGTTTGTAGAAACTTGTATCAGCCTGTTTTGATATCTAATTGACTGTTTAATCTCCTCCTTACTCACAGTTTGTTCATGCCAGTAGTAAAGATTACTAGTAATGTTTGATAATAATGTTTAATGATAATGTTTACTATCTCTGTGAAGCTCTCCGGCTTCTCAGACTTATATTTTTTATGTGTTATATCTCATCTCTGCACCAATTGTGTTTTCTTCATTCTTTTAAACCTGGCTTGCTGTTGCCTGAAGCAGCGTTAAGGTTTCTTTGTCCTGACCGTCTTCTGGCTCATTCCGTTCCTTCAGGTCCCAGGCTGGACATGGATCCCGACATCGTTGCGGCTCTGGATGAGGACTTTGACTACGACGACCCCGATAACATCCTGGAAGATGACTTCATCCTCAAAGCCAACAGCGCGACTGCACGAGCTGAACCAAAGTGAGAAATGAAAATTACTTTTCTTCTGCTTGTTCAAAGGGCTTTTTTTTTTTGTATGTATATATTTTTTGATTAAGTTAATTAATTTGGGCTCATGATCATTTCTGAACCGACATGAAGTCACTTCAGTCGACTTTGTCAGAGCAACTGGATGTGAAGATTCTGTACAAAGTGCATCGAAAAGGCATCTCTGTTTTCCTCTTTGTGAGGATTTGAAACCAGCTTTAGCCTTGAGAGAGACAACAGACAAACAAACTAACAACAGGCTGACTTAATGATTGGCAGAGAAAATGAAACAGAATCACAGATCCTTCCTGCAATTATTGGAGGTAAAAAAGCAGTATGGATTATATTTTAGGTCAGAGGCCTGTGCGTTGGTCTCTGTGTTGTCAGTGCCCGTTAACATTTAATTTCCATCACATAACTTTCAGACATTTTCAGCATTTGACCTGAAACTTTTAGTGAGAGTTAGTCTGTCTGAGAGGAAGGTTTCATCCAAACATGGGAATGCCCACAAAAAATGAGCAGATGCTGCACTCAATTCAATTTCAATTTATTTTCCTTTATATAGCGCCAGATCACAACAGAGTTGCCTCAAAGCGCTTCACACAGGTAAGGTCTAACCTTACCAACCCCCACAGCAACAGTGGTAAGGAAAAACTCCCTCTAAGGAAGAAACCTCAAGCAGACCAGACTCAAAGGGGTGACCCTCTGCTTGGCCCATGATACAGACATAAATTACAGAAACAATTCACAGAACAATTCACGGACGAATATAAAAGAATTGCTGTTAGTGCACAGGACAGGAGGATCGCCAACACAAATACAACTCCCATCTCTGGATGGAGCTGCACCTTAAACAGAGAAAAAACAGAATCAGGCATCAGAAAGAAAAAAATACTGTATAATTTGTCAACATTAATCAAGAAAAACAGAGAAATACTAAGGTGATCGCCGGCCGCCTAAACTCCACTTTAGACTTGTTAGAAAATTTTTTTTTTTTTTTTAAAGGGCAGTCTCCCTGTGCAACACAAAAAAAAACAAGAATAGCCCAGAAATCACATCCAGATCCTGATCAACACCCAAGACAGATTAAAAGTAATGCTGTTAATGAACCAGCATAATCTCCATAGCAACAGTAAAAAGCTGATGTGATTATTATTTATTTATTTTTGCCTTTTAAAAAAAAAGGATTAACATAAACTCACGTCTTCAACCGCTTACTCCAATTCAGGGTCATGGGGGACTGGAGCCTATACCGGCAGTCATAGGGTGTGAGGCGGGGTTCACCTCAGACGCCAGTCTGTCGCAGGGCCAATAACAAAATTACTAATTTAAAAACTTTTTTTAAATTAGACATGATGAAGATGATTATGATGATGATGATGAGTGGGAGGACATGGACGATGAGGATGAATTTGGTTCTGATGGCGGTTTATCGGAGGAGGACGTCCGAGAGTTTCTGTTCATGGATGAGGAGACGAAGAGTCGCTTCACCGAGTATTCGCTGACGTCGTCTGTGATGAGGAGGAACGAACAGCTCACCCTGCTGGATGACCGCTTTGAAAAGGTGAAGAAAAAAAAAATTTTTTTTGTTTGTTTTTTTTTAAACACTGAAATCTGCCACTTTGTCCCAGAAGTTAGCTGAGTATTTCTGAATGTCCACAAATGGCCAAACTGAGTCAGATATTTAATGATGTAAAAGTGAGAAGCAGTTTTTCATGTTTCACTTTATTGCTTCCGTCCATATCTATATAACCGATTGACTGTCCATGAGTCGATAATGTTACATTTCAAGATATGAAAGAAAATGAAGCATTTTAAAGATGCTGTCTGTCCCACTGACACCTGAAGTGAGCGTGAGATAGAATTCCTGTCGTCCGTGTGGCGTTTTGCCATTTGGCAGACCTGAAATCTGCCGACGCTTCGTCCCGTAAAGAGACGTGACCGCGCTGTTGTTGTAGTTTTATGAACAGTTTGACGATGATGAGATCGGCGCTCTGGACAATGCTGAGCTGGAAGGATTCATCGCGCCGGACAGCGCTCGCCTGGAGGAGGTCATCAAAGACTACTTCAAACAGAAAGAGAGCGAGTGAGTCCACCCGCCAGAACACACGTGACGTTCTCACAGGACGCTTCCACCAGTGCTGATTCCCTGAAGACGGTCCTCAAAAACTGTAAACATGTCTGAATCAATGCTTTTTTTGAGGAGGTTCTGGTCTGTTTGGTTTAGGTCCCTGAGACCTGATGACCTCAGTCCTAAAGAACTCAGCGTCCTGCAGGAGGACAATGAGGAGGAGGACAAGGAGGAGATGGAGACTCTGGTTGTGGAGGCTCCAGAGGAGAAGTGGGACTGTGAAACCATCATCAGTGAGTCAGATGTCCTTAAAACACATTCAGACACTTTTATCAATTAATCTGATAACTTTTTTATCCATTAAGTGTTCATTTTGCAGAATGTCAGAAATGAATAAAAAGTCCCTTTTAGTTATTTATTCCAGAATCAAAGACATCGAGTTTACAGCAAATCAAGATTAAGTCAATAAATGTTTGATGATTTACTTGAATAAAAAACTGGAAAATGATGAATAAATTACCAAAATTGTGAGACTGAAATTAGAATCAGGCCGGTTCTGGTTCTGATGGTGAGGATGTGAAATGTGGAGATCTTCATTTTGTGAACCAGGGGGTGCTGGTCTAGTTTTAAAGTTTCATCATCAAATCAGTTCTTAAAGTCCACAGTGATTCAGCAGTTACACAAAAAAAAAAAGGATAAAATGAATCGTTTGAATCAAAACATGAGAAGAATTTAAACACTTTTCACAAAGTGTATGAAGAATTGTAGATTTTCCAGCGACAAACGTTAAACTTTGTTGTCATGAAACAGATTTGTTTATAGTTTAAACTTTGGGCGACTGGGACTTGTGTCAGTGGCACAGTCTGTCCACCAGGTGTCACTGCTGCAGTAACTCGTGTAGAAATGTTTGACTCCTCAGTTTCATATTTATTTTACCTTCCGATTTAATCTGCATTTAAAAGGGTTGTAAAAAAAAAAAAAAACCCGCTGGTGACAAATCTTAATCTTTTTTTTCTGTTAATATTGTGTTTGTATGTTTTAATTTCAGTTTGAGGCTTCTTGTCTTTACAGGCACGTATTCAAACATTTACAACAGACCGAAAGTCATTGAGGAACTGCCAAAGGTATGAGGAGCCTTTCTGGATTTTTTTCTCAATTAAAGTAACATTAAAAAACATTCTTCAGTCATTTCTACACCAGTTATTCAGAATATTTGATGTTACGTTCTTAATGTAACTTCCTGATCCTGTTGCTCAGCATTTCTCTGTGTTTACTTTAGTTAAATCCGTTCACTCACGCTCACCAGGCAGCCGCTCGCTCACGGTCGGCAACTCGCTGACACACTGCATTTACGAGGTCTATTAGAAAAGTATCCGACCTTATTATTTTTTTCAAAAACCATATGGATTTGAATCACGTGTGATTACATCAGACATGCTTGAACCCTCGTGGGCATGTGAGAGTTTTTTCACGCCTGTCGGTTACGTCATTCGTCTGTGGGCAGTCTTTGAGTGATAGTCGCCCACCCTCTCGTCGATTTTTTTTTTCATTGTTTAGGAATGGCTCAGAGACTGCTGCTTTGTTTGATAAAAATTTTTTCAGAACTGTAAGGCACAACTGAGTGGACACCATCAATAAATTCAGCTAGTTTTCGGTAAAAATTTTAACGGCTGATGAGAGATTTTGGTCTGGTAGTGTCGCCGTAAGGACGGCCCACGGCGCCTGACGGCGATCTGCGCTTCGAGGCGGCAGCGTCTCGCCGTTTCAAGTTGAAAACTTCCACATTTCAGGCTCTGTTGACCCAGTAAGTCGTCAGAGAACAGAGAACTTTCAGAAGAAGTCGGCATGAGGAGTTTATTCGGACATTCCATTGTTAACGGACATTTTGTAATGAAAGAACGTGCGGGCAGAGTCGCATGTCGGGCCGGACCCGACCGCGGGGGGTCGCGACAGGAAAAACACCTCCGTTGAAAACCTTAACGGGCAAGTTGGAACATGCCCAAGCTGTTAAACAATTTCTCAGTTACTCACTTGTTGAAAGCCATCAAAAGCCGCCTGAATTTTACAAATGTTTTTCAACACGGAGGTGTTTTTCCTGTCGCGGCGCACAGTCGTTTCCGTGACAACTCGGCGAATTTGCGCGCACGTCTTTCATTACAAAATGTCCTTAAACAGTGGAATGTCCACATAAAGTCCTCATGCCGGCCTCTTCTGAATCTTCTGTTCTCTCACGATGTCCTGGGTGAATTAAGCCTTAAATTAGGATGTTTTCAGGTCGAAACAGCCCGACGACGGCGCCTGGAAGCGCTGCACGACGTCCCGCTCCGTGGGAAGTCCTTACAGCGACAGAAACACCCCATAATCTCTCATCAGCCGTTAAACTTTTCACCGAAAACCAGCTTAATTTCTTGAATACTGTCCACTCGGATATTCCTCACAGGTCCAGAAAAAATGTTGATAAAGCAACGCGCGCTGTCTCGAGCAGCGTGTGAAACAAAGGAATTTAGCCGAGAGGGCGGGACCACATCTCACTCGAGGCCTGCCCACAGGGAAATGACGTCACGCGTGAAAAAACTCACTCATGCGCACGAGGGTTCAAGCATGATTGGTGTAATCGCACATCATTCAAATCCATATAGTTAAAAAAAACAACAAAAGTGTCGGTTTCTTATCTAATACACCTTGTATGTTCTGTCTGTCAAACTGAGCGCTTCCTGCACAGATACTTTCAAAGAAAAATCCTGGAGCTTAGATGAGTTTTAATGTGAAATAGCAACAGGAAATGTGTGCTTGGTGTCGGCAACATCATACAAAAAAAAAAAAAAAACTAAATGACGGATTCACAGGTTTCTGTGTAGACATCGACATATTGTCTGTTCCTGTGTCTGCAGTCGTGTTAGAAATGGGCCAAGTTAGACACAAACACACTAAAAAGTCTTTCCTGTGCTGGTTGATAAATGAGTGACTCGGACTCGTTTTCCCTCCTTTGTCCTCAGCCAACACTGATCCGTGTGTCCAAGAAGACGGGAATCCCTCTGGATGCGCTTCCTGCCAGAGGACTGACCGCCAGGCAGGCCGAGCGAATGACGAGGATCAACGACTCGGACCTTCCGCGTGCCTGCACCCAACCGCGCAGCAAGGAGGAGAGCAAGGACGAGAGGAAGGCAAGGAAGCAGGCAGTAAGGGAAGAACGCAAGGTGAGGGACCCTGAGCAGCGAGCAGGAATAACTGGAGTCAGGATTCGGATGAGTTAACGTTTGGTGTTTTTAGTGGTTTGCTTCCACCAAAGCCCAAAGGACTTATTTATTTTTAATGTAGAACTTGCTGGCTCCACCTCTCTGTCCAGCAAATTTTCAGGAAACGATTCCAGAATCAAACCTCTAAATCTGAGGCCATGGTTCTCAGCAGGAAACTGATGGATTGCCTACTCCGGGTAGGGAATGAGGTCTTGCCCCAAGTGAGGGGACGATGGAGCATGAGATTAGCCGGAGAATCGGTGCAGCAGGGACGGTGTTGCAGCCAAAAGACGAAGCTCTCGATCTACTGGCCAATCTTCGTTTCTACTCTCACCTATGGTCATGGGTGTTGGGTCATGACCGAAAGAACTAGACTGCAGGTACAAGCGGCTGAAATGGGCTTCCTCAGGAGGGTGGCTGGTGTCTCCCTTAGAGATAGGGTGAGACGTTTGGTCATCTGTGGGGAGCTCGGAGTAGAGTCACTGCTCCTTCACATTGAAAGGAGCCAGCTGAGGTGGTTCGGGCATTTGATAAGGATGCCTCTTGCGCGTCTTCCTCGGGAGGTGTTCCAGGCACGTCCATCTGGGAGGAGACCCCGGGGAAGACCCGGGACTAGGTGGAGAGATTATATCTCCACACTGGCATGGGAACGCCTCAGGATCCCCCAGTCAGAGGTGGTCAATGTGGCACAGGAAAGGGAAGTCTGGGGTCCCCTGCTGGAGCTGTTGCCCTCACGACCTGAACTCAGAAAAATAGTTGAAGATGAGTGAGTGATGGTTCCAGAATAATTCTAATATTTTCACTAAATATTCTGTTGTATTGGCACACAGAACCAGGGCGGATTTTATTTATTTGATGTTTCCCCTGTTGGTAGTCACACCCCTTAGTTATTGATTTGTTTATTTTTAAAATTTAAGGTCATAATTCTCATTAAGTTTGAAAATTGTTTAGTTTTTGATTAATCCTTCTAACAAACAGTCACCAGCTGACCATTTAACTCCTGTGTGGACATTGTGACAACAGGAAGAATAAATTAAATAATTTTTCCACATATTAAAAAACCATAGGTTTACATACACCCTCAAACTCAATTTTCTTCAGCTCCACTAGTTTCATGTGACCAGAGATTGTTTAATTCTGTCAACTGTATTTATTATGTAATTTTAATATTTATTACAGTTTTTATTTTAAGTACACGAGGACCCCTTTAAACAGAGGGTTCCAGGAATTGATCAAAATACCTGTGAAAGATTTGAATGACTAAGTGGCATAATTCTGGAGTATTTGTGGAACCAATAAAAAAAAAAAAAAATATATATATATATATATATATATATATATATATATATATATATATATATATATATATATATACACATACACACACACACAACTTTGAACTAAGTGCAGATTCTATGTAAATAACATGTGAAATAAAATGAGAGAGATGGAGTCGGAGAAGATTGAGTTTGAGGAAAGATGCCACCAGTGGTGATCAGTGATTTGATGTTTAAGGACGTGAGGTTCATCCTTCATGGTCAGAAGCTGTTTGAATTATTAATAAAAAAGAGAAACGTCTTAACAGCTGGTTCGTACGGAAACCCATTGATAATTGACCATCTTCGGTTTAGATGTTACATTAAGATCGAGCGCCTGGGTTTGTGATGAGAAGGTACTGAATATGTCCTCCAGCAGGCGAGGAGACACTTTGAAACCATAGTTTCATCTCATTCAGTAGTGAAGTGTGAAGGCTGGTGGTGCTGTTACCGCGGTGACCACAGCAGAAACGCGTCACGGAACGCTGGCGGCGGACCTCCGTCTGATTACGTGTGTCTGTCTGAACAGGAGAGGAGGGCGGAGAAGAAAGCCAACAAGACGGCCTTCAAGCTGGAGAAAGTCCGACAGGAGAAACAAATCCTCAACCTGAGGACCAACGTTCAGGGTTTGAAGCTCGCGTAGCCGCAGACGTCGTCCGGAGCCTCTGCAGACCTTCAGGCTGTGGATGAACGACCGAGACATGAACCCCGATCGAGGACGAATGCAGTCGGAGAGGTTTTGAGCAGATTCTGTAAAATGATTAAAGTGACGAGACTTTTGTAAAGAGCATTAAATTGTTCTTTTCTGTCACAAGAACTTTCAGGAACCTTATGAGGAACTGGAACAATTGTTATTTTATTAAATGTCCATGCATCACTGAAAGAGTTCCAGATGAGCAGGAGGAATTTTCTCGGTCCTCTTTACCAAAATAATTTTTTTGTTGTTGTTGTTTTTTTGGAAATTATACACCTCTAGTAATTTTTGCTAAATATCAACTCTTGGACTATTCGTCTGGTTTCCAGGTTGAGCAGTGAGTTCAGTCCAAATGACTCGGCTGTTTTAGCTAGCTAGCATACCGCTGCTAAAATTGATTCTGGTATCAACTAAGCTACTAGGCTTGACAACGAGCTCGTTTGGGAGTGACGGTATTGATGTGTTTCAGTAACCTTCTTTTGGTTAACATTTATATGGAAACTGACAATCAGAAGCGGTGGTGATGGAGGTGCCAACATGGCCGCAGGTTTTCAGTACAACAAGGTGTCAAGACGAGACTTGCGGTCCAGCCTCGCTGTACCATAGCCAACACAGAACGTGTGGTGGCCATCCAGGGTGTTAACTGTAATCAGGTAGAGGTCAATGAAGAATTACACAGAGGTCAAACTTTTAAAATGCTCCAATCATATTGAGAAGTATTCCACATTATTCATCTGATCACAGAGATTTCTAAAAGGTATAGTTTGGACTCACTTTGACTGAACACTTTGGAATTATGGGCTTAAAACTGCAACAATGGTGACAAAACAGTGAAGCAACTTGTATTGTGGTTTGGTACTACATCAATAAGCTTAATTAAATAAGAGGTCTGTTTCAGTTTGTACAGAGATCAAACATTGTTCCAGTTTTCTTAAAAGATGTACATTTTTGGTTGGAATAAGATTAATAAACGGGACAGTTTGTCAGCAGTCATTGGATGGTCCAACCAGAAAATTCATTCATAAATAAAAAAATAATCCTGTGTTTCTGATGTTGTTACTGAAGACATAAAAACATACTTCTCAGTCTTTCTTTTAGAAACATGAAGGGCAGAGTTGAGTTTGTGTGCAAGAGCCGTTTTTCCATCACGCCCCTTCATGGGCTGAAATTCCAGTTTGGGCTCACGGGACGTGGAGCAGTTCTACAGACAACACAAGTATCCGCCCACTGGATTCACATACAAGAACATTCCTCCCACAGAGCCAGTTTCACCACCTCATACGTACGGCCTGACGTCACGTTCTGACTCACAGTCTCGTCAGGTATGTCCTTTAAAAACAACCGAAATCTAAAGGAACAACTCTCACAGCAGGAAAAAACTAAATACATTTTCATCATAACACGTGTGAGCAGTCGTACGGTGACTGAGGCTCCTCCTCCTGATAAAACCACTCGGCTTTGTCAGAGTGGATATCAGAGTCCACATTTGTCCTGTGTCCCACCAGCATGAGTGCTGTTGTCTGGTTGCTGGTCTCAGAAAGTCCTCCATCCTTATACAGCATCCTGTCAGAGGATGAACCCAGCAGGTCAGAGCAGGAGGACTCGGCGCTGTGGGCGGTACCGTACTCATCCTCGTAGGTTTGTGGGGCGTCCTTGTAGAAGTCCGGAGTCATCACGGGGACACTACTGATCTGTACGTTGGAGAAAGTGTCAGACTGCACGGTTAAGACTCTGTGACCTGGATCCAAAGGCCCAGGGTCCTGTGTGAGAAGAAGACGCACATCAAGTGTTTCTGAATAGTTGATTCTGGAAGCGCTTTGATTGCAAACTTATGACAAAGTGCAAAAAAAAAAAGCTTCATGTTGATTAAAAATGAGTGAAAGCCACCAGAGGACAGATGCACTCTGGGAAATACACATACATCCATGTCTGATAGTTCATGTTACCAATCAAATATTTTGTTGATCAATATAAATTTGAGATCATCTCTGTATACTTTTTTGTGAAGATGTAGCAGATCATGTTTTTGTTGACCTCTGTCCAGTCATCACCAAAAGTTAACCATTTTAAGATATCTGCTGTGGAATCCTCCACCATGTTTGGTGAAAATCCGCCCAGTCAGTTTATATTTATATATATATATATATATATTTATATATATATATATATATATATATTCGCACAGAACCGATGCAGTGCCCTGATTCATCAGCACGCAGATAATAACAACAATGAAAAAACTTGGATTTGAAAGATCTTTAGTCATTTGTCTTTATAAACTGCTCCAACAACAGGAAAAGAATTTACCCAATTTTTTTTTTCAAAAACCTTGTATGTGGATAAACTGTAAAAACAAAAAGCTACAGTTACAGGTTTTAAAAACATTTTGCAGTGTAAAAAAAAAAAAAAAAAAACCCTAACTAAAAACCTCAAATGTTTGTCTAATTTTGAGTAAAATGCCTAATTACACAATTACTTAAATAAAATTTCAGTTAGATACAAGCACATTTTTAGATGATAAAAACCTTTAAAGAATTTTGTTTTGTAACTTCTGGTGAAATTCTGAAGCTGCTGTTATTTGTAACAGTAGCTGGTTCAACTTCGTAATCATAGTTGAGCTCAAAATTTTTCTCGGCTATTTTTAAGACCTTATTTCAATTCATCTTAAGTAGAATTTTAACTTCTTCCACTGGTAGTTTTTTTTTTTTTTTTTTTTTTTTTTTTAACATGAAAACTTTTTTTTTTTTTTTGAAGTGAAAATTCACTGGAGAGTTCTTAAGAACTTTAACTGAGAACTCTAAGCTTCATTAGGAAGGTTTACATCACAACAGCTTCTAGTGAGTCAAAAGATAAGATTTTAAAGTTGGTTTAGGCGTAATTGAATATTTTGAGTGTTTGTAGCGCAGTTAAGTTCATGTTGCTCTCTAGTTCAAAAATTTAAACAGGACCGAACTTTATCCACTTTAAATGTTTGAGTCTGTGTTGACACTTTATTAATATTTCTTCAAATATATTCATTCAGAATATGATAATAGTTTGAGAAATATTGTAAAATTATGTTTTCTAGAGTCACTTAAAAAATGTATAGAATTGTATTCATTGTTAAATCAGCTAATAGGCCTTTGCTATAAAAATGATTTAGTTATTAATTATGTATTTTCTTGTGGCTCCAGTTGCGACTGAAAGTGGTTTCAGGGTTCAGCTAAATTTCAAAACTTTTCAAACATGTTATTAAGTAGTGCAGCAGATAACTGAAACAATCATTCAAATGGTGATAGTAGCACCAAATGTGGCACAAATAGTCCTTAGACATGAACTCTTGAAAAAACCGACTGGCCACCTGAATTTTCAATAGGCAGCCAGGTAGGGGTCAAAATTAAAAGATGCTCCAATCATATTGAAAATTATACCACATTGTTCATCTGATCATAAAGATTCCAAAAAGGTATAGTTTGGACCATCTGAGACTGAATGTTATGGAGTTATGGGGTAAAAACAGCAAGAACGGTGACAGTTCGGTTTCAGTTTGTTCAGGATTCCTCAGTAAATATTCTATCTGCTGCACTAAAAGTGGAGCTGTCGAAATACTTGTTCAGTGCTTCTTGCTTTTTACAATTTGATGACTTACCAAAGGTTTGGGCAGCGGCGGTGACTCCATGGTCCAGGCTCTGACCCTACAGATCACTATGGCGACCAAAGTGACCACGACGCTCACAATGCACAGCATGGCAGTGAGGACGATCACATTCATGACTGAAAGCCAGAGGACATGTCAAGAATACTTAAAAATACTACTTCAGGTCCCCATTTTAAACAGAACCATTTCAATAGATGTTCATTCACACTCAGGTCCAGAAACAAAACTTAGTGTTTATGTGGACTCACGGACACGTCCATGAACCCTTAAGGCAGAATTTTAGTTCCAGCTGATCAAATATTTCAAAAGTTGTATTTTCACATTTTTTAAACAGAAGGATTTAAAATCTTGTTCAACTTTTAAAAATTTAAAATGCATTTAAATTGGTTTAACGCCTGAGACAATCAGAATCCAAGCATCCAGTCAGCTGGTGTGAAGGATGAAAAGTCAGTGAGCAACGTCGACCAAGACGAGGCGAAGTGCGAAATTTACAAAGTTGGTAGACAACAGCAGCAGCAGCTATCCATATAGAAAAAGTGGCGAGGCCACGCTCTTTAACACTTATAAAAATAATAATTGAATATTACAAAATATGCAAAGCTCACTGGCATAAAGTTGTCTCTGGATTTTTAACACAAAAGGCCACATTGGTGTCAAAAACCTTGTGTTTCTGTTTGGAGGTTTCTTGACTTTGACCATGCATTTATGTTGGTTTTCTCATTAATGGAATTACCACATTGTATCAAATTCGGCAGGCATGTGTAAGACTCAGCTTAGACTTTGCTGTGTCAGATTGGGTGGAATTGCATCTCTAAATGATGCTGTAAAGCATGTTTTTGTAGAATTTCAAAGCTCTAAAATGCTCCAAATTTCATGTAGATTTTGGCGAAGAGCCCTAAAAGGGTGTTTTACTTTTAGACCAAAGTTGACGATCAGCCACTTTTTGAAGTCATTTCATAGTTTGAATTCATTGCAGAACAGCTAAAACGCTCAGCTGTCGCCAGTCAAACTGAGCAGCGATTATCTGCTGTTGTGGTGGTTGTACAAACAGCTGTGAGGTGCATTACTGCCACCATGTGGTGGGAAGTCTCTTGAGTGTCCCGGAGCACAAAACGTGCGCACAAAATGTATGCATGCAGCGTACTGCTCCGTGGTCCCTGCTCAGGGACGCTCCATGCGTGTGCAGGGGTGCTTGGACCTGCAGTAGTTGCTTGCAAATCTAATCTCCAATTTATCCAGATTAAATATTTAAAATATTTCCCTGCCACTGGGAAGGTCTTAGAAAATAAAGTAATATACGAGGTCTATTAGAAAAGTATCCGACCTTATTAAAAAAAAACAAAAAAAAAAAACATATGGATTTGAATCACATGTGCTTGCGTGAGCCAACCTTGACCCTTCATGCGCATGAGTGATTTTTTTCACGCCTGTCGGTTGCGTCATTCACCTGTGAGCAGGCTTTGAGTACGGAGTGGTCCACCCCCTCGGCAGATTTTCATTGTCAGGGAAATGGCTGAGAGACTGCTGCTTTGCTTGATCAAATTTTTTTTTTTAGAAACTGTGAGGCACATCCATGTGGACACCATTCGAGAAATTCAGGTGGTTTTTGGTGAAAATTTTATGGGCTTCAAAGACATTAAGGGATGTTACTGTCGCTTTAAGGACAGCCCACGGCAGCTGTGGGGCGCGCCACGCTCCAGCTGCCATCGACAGGCTGAACGACCATTTCATTTCTAAACGGATCGCTCTGTGGATCCGTGACCATCATGTGCACTTTCTCTGGTTATCACAAGAGCTGGACATCACCCATTTTCCTGCAGATTTCACTTTTAACGAGATTTTGTCGTGGAAAGCCGAGCAGACGCTTCGCGCGTCATGATGGATTCACTGCTGGGCCGACACAAAACCACCTCCATTTTGGTCTCACAGGACGGCTTTGAGATGGCGTTCAGACAGCTGTCGGTGGTTTTTCAGTCGAGTGATTATCCAAGAAATTGTGGATGTGCCTGGACATGCCAGAACATGTTCTGTAACGCTTCATCACGGCGTTGCTTTGCGTGTTGCGGCACCGCCGTGACGCGCAGAATTCCTCCGCACGTCTGTCTCAATTTGCCGAAAAAGTGCTGATGTCCACGTCTTTTCACAATTCCTGTGCTAGTCCAGACGACGTCCCGGATAAAACAGAGTGTCCAGTTTGGAAATGAACGGCACATTCCACTGTTACGAGGAGTTTTTGTCATGGAAAGGAGCGGACGCTTTGCGCGTCACGACGGCAAGCGAGACAAAGAACACCTCCGTTTCGGAGTGCCAGAAGGACAAGCTGGGACATGTCCACCTCTCCACAATTTCTCTGATACTCACTGGACTGGTAAGCACTGAAAGGCATGTCCCAGCGGTGCCGCGATGCGCAAAGCAACACCGTGATGAAGTGTCACAGAACATGTTCTGGCATGTCCAGGCACATCCACAATTTCTTGGATAATCACTCGACTGAAAAACCACCGACAGCTGTCTGAACGCCATCTCAAAGCCGTCCTGTGAGACCAAAATGGAGATGGTTTTGTGTCGGTCCAGCAGCGAATCCATCATGATGCGCGAAGCGTCTGCTCGGCTTTCCACGGCAAAATCTCTTGTTAAAAGTGAAATCTGCAGGAAAATGGGTGATGTCCAGCTCTTGTGATAACCAGAGAAAGTGCACATGATGGTCACGGATCCACAGAGCGATCCGTTTAGAAATGAAATGGTCGTTCAGCCTGTCGATGGCAGCTGGAGCGCAGCGCGCCCCACAGCTGCCGTGGGCCGTCCTTAAAGCGACAGTAACATCCCTTAATGTCTTTGAAGCCCATAAAATTTTCACCAAAAACCACCTGAATTTCTCGAATGGTGTCCACATGGATGTGCCTCACAGTTTCTAAAAAAAAAATTTGATCAAGCAAAGCAGCCGTCTCTCAGCCATTTCCCTGACAATGAAAATCTGCCGAGGGGGTGGACCACTCCTCACTCAAAGTCTGCTCACAGGCGAATGACGCAACCGACAGGCGTGAAAAAAATCACGCATGCGCATGAAGGTTCAAGGTTGGCTCATGCAAGCACATGTGATTCAAATCCATATGGTTTATTTTTTTTTTAAATGAGGTCGGATACTTTTCTAATAGACCTCGTATATTTGACACCCATTGAAAAGAAAACTGAAACAGTTTAAGGTTCTTCAACAAAACCGTCTGCCTCATAGCAGAATGTCAAAGTGACAATTTTCTAAAGTCAAAATGTGACATTTGTCTTAAATAATTTTAATATTCTGATCATAAATTATTTTTCTGTCACCTAATCAATAACTCTACTAATAGTTGGGTAACGGAATTACAAACTGAACATGTTTTAATGCCGAAATAAACTCTGCTTGTAATTGTGTTCCTGTAGGACCACCAGGTGTAAACCTAAATACTGATGTTAGTCTGCCTTATGATGTCACAAAGGAAAAGTGTATTTTAAAACCCCCTCTATAGCTGAGAGTTATCATCTGATTTGGACAAAATTGAAAACACACACCTCCGACTTGTGCTAAAAGAGTTTCCCCCTGATGGTTCGGGTGTTCAGACGTACCCAGTTCTGTCTCCTGTGGGCAGATTTGGTCGGGGTTTCTGAACATGACCTTGCCCACATGGTTCCCAGTCAGAATCCATCCCTTCAGCATGACGCAGCTCGAATTCCCACGAAACAAGACGTCCAGTCTGCAGGTCATCTGCTCCCTGCTGCATCTTCCAACTATTTCTTCCTGAAAGTCCAGAGAACACAACAACCCTGATATTTAGTACCTCCACCCACGTGGTTATGAGTTTACTGCTGTGTATCTGCAGAATCTCTCAAAAAGACATGAACACGTCCAAAAAAAAAAAAAAAAAAAAAAGAATCCCTGGAGAGGTCGGCCTTGAGTGAAAGATGAAGAAAACAGTCCCACGCTGGCCCGGCGCCTGTCAGTTCTCATACTTATCCCTGGATTGTGTTATGTGACGCGGATGAGAGCACGACTCCCCCTGGATGGGATGCCAGTCTATCAAAGGTTACTTCCCCAAACAAGACCGACACCCAGCTGTCTGGATTCCAACAATGTAGGTAAAGTGTCTTGTCCAAGGACAACTTACCAGGACCAGGACCAGTCCACACCAGTCCAGCTCCTCTCTGCTGAGCATCCTGCTCCACACAACATGAGCTGAATACATTTTGGACTGGATCTGGCCTTTTAACTTTGATCCTGATTCCTTTGAACTCATAAGCAGAATGGTGGACTATTTCAGTCATCGGGGTCAAAGGTCAGGATCTTGCCATTGATCCAGATTACAGGATCAAAACCAGACAAACAAACACAAACTGCAACAAAAACTATTTCCATCAAAGTTTTAAAGTGATCAGGATCAAAAATCCTTCATCTGGATGATAGATAAGTGATCATGATCAAAGAAAAAAAAAAAAAAAGATCAGCAACCAGGATTAAAGGTTTTGCATTAGGGTCAAACATTATGACTCAAGGGCTGCATCTGTCCTGCTGACCTTCAGGATCAAAGGTCAGCAATCAGATTCAAACAGCAGTCATTAATAGATCAAATTGTCCCCACTTGGTCAAAGGTGAGCGCTCAGTCTGATTTTTTTTTTCCCTTTTCCAAATGTTTAGTAAGCTAAAAACAAAAAACATGTCTTTTTGGACGGGGTGGTCCAGTGTGCACACAGACGTAAGGACTGGATTTGGGTTTGAGGCTTAATTTGAATGAAAGACCAGTGAGACCTCGGTGGCTGTTTGTGCTCTCAGAGTTCTCTTCTAGTTTGGTGTCCAGTTAAATATTTTAAAGTTACCGGTACGTTTGTTCCTTTCTTAAAATCCTGTGTATTCTGGACGTCTCTGGGCAAAAAAGGTGGATGGGATTTGACAAAATGTAAAGATAAAATGTAATGAATCACAAAAGATCACAACAATAAATAAAAAAAATTGTAGGGTACCTTTTATTTATTTACTTTTAAGGAGGAGGGCATGTTCCCTGTAGAGTGCCTTAATTGAGAGAGTGGCGACATGATGAGTTGGGAAAAAATGGTCACGTGACTCCTGGTACCATCTTGGTTCCAAAATATCATTTGCTGTGTCTGCATGTAAATCAGCTATTTTATTTATTTATTCTTTGAAAATGACGGGTTGTTGTGCATTTGGAGCCACAAATAAACACAACAAGGGCTTCAAGATGTACAGATTCACTTCCGATCTGAACAGAAGAAACATTTGGGAAAATAAAGTCAGCGTGTGGGATGGAAGCAACTTCATCATCAAAGCTTTGAGAGGTCAATTTATTGTTCAGTCCCATGTCCAGTAAAACTCACCTAAACCGTCATCGTATAAACCAGATATTCACAGTCACCAGACAAAAAAAGTCCAGAAGTTTTTGTATTGATTTCCATGGAATAAACATCGTATATAACAGATTTTTCACTCACATCGGATAAAATGTCCCGTCTGATCATAATGTATTTCCATTAAACTCCTCACATGTGGGACTGGAGTCATTTCTGTGATTAAAAGTCCAACCGTTTATTATTTTCAAACTGTGTTCAGACTTGGACCTGCAGCCTGACATGAACCTGTTAAAATCAGACGCAGCAAAAGGCTTTGATTTGACACTTTTCTGCTTTTAATCCTTCATCTGTCATCATATTTTAGTAGTTTTTACAGCGCACACGCTGATTACAAACAGATCAGAAAAGTCGGTAAAAGAGGAAAATGTCCATCTTCCGTTTGATTTGGAGGTGATGATTGTAGAAAGAAAAGCTTGTTGAGGGTCAAATTAGTCCAGAATAAAGTCAAATCCAGAGACGGAGAACTTGAGAAAACTGTCACACACGTCATTGTATGACACGGAGTTACAGAGCTGCAGCTGCATAAATCAGGCTTTAAATTAATTAAATAAATCATCATAAATTGTAAATTTATGTAAATTTGATAGCTTAACTATTTTTATATTTATTTTGATAGAACCTGTACCTGGATGTGTTGCTGTATGTGGTTAAATGATTTAACAAAATGTTGAAAACATAAAAGATTCATTCAGTAGTTCAGCGCAGTTGGAACCAAAACGTTCTGAGTTCACGCTGCGCTCTCAATTAAGGCACTCTAACCCCCCCCCCCCCCCCATGTCCCTGGTAATAAAACTACAATCATATTCTAATGTCTATAATATTTTTAATCTTAAACATCACATTTAGCATTTTCTTTAATATTTACAGTTGATTATGAAATAACTGTTAGTTTTAAATGCTGCATTCATGAAAATTGGACTTCATAGACACAGTGTATGACAGAAAACAGTGAAGCTAAAGAGGGATTTTTGACCTTTGACACTTACGTTGTCGGTAACGACTTTGCCAGAGAATTCTCTGAGCTGCTGCTTCGGCTTCAGTTCCGGGTAAAAGTGAAGCGGGTTCAGGAACGTCAGCAAACCTTTGGAATCCTTCACGGTCAGACGGACGTCAGGGAACTCCAGCTGACCTGGAACAGACAACATCAGCTGCACTGACTGACACACAGGGACTTGAACCTTGTACGTCTGGAACCTCCTGCTCACTTACATTTGATGTGAGCCGTCTTCAACTTGTTGTACGTGAAGGTCTGAGAATGCACTGGTTCTGACCTCTGACCTCTGTGCTTTGCCGTCACAGTGACAAAGTGGAAGTCGAGGTAATGTTCCGATTCCCACACGAAGGGGCTCAGATCGTAGTGGAGGTTATGGGTTTGAGCCTCGTGACGCCTTTTAATGAAAACACAGCAAACGTCAGTGACACAACCAATAAAAACGCAGATGTTTATTCCAGTAAATCAGCGAGTGCAGACTGAAGCTGATCATCTGACCCAGCAGAGCTGTCCAGGCTGACGCTGAAGTCGGTCTGCGGCTGCTGCTGGCTGTAAACCCAGCGGGTCGTCACTTTGAAGTTGTGACAGGTGATGGTCACATTGGCTGCAGGTGGAACTGAAAATGAACAATTAAGAACATCCATCAAAAATGAAGTTGAAGAAGAAGGTCCAGCCATCTGTGAGCACAAATGTAGAAAACATGGTGCGGGGAATCTGCAAAAAACAGAGCAGGGGTGAGGGAAGCCACCATGGAGGAGTTACAGGCTTGTTATGGGCTTGAGTCTCCCATGTGTGTTCTAGCAAACTGATGCCAGTAAGACACCCATTGTGGACTTTGCCGCCTCATGTTCACGTGTCTGCAAGTAGACACACGCACAGAGTCGACTCCCACTTTGTGGTCGAGACCCTTTGAAAGGAAAGTCCACAGGCACATGTGCATCTCAAAAACTTGATGCAGTCACTTTTCCAGCAGATGAAATGATGCTGGGCTTCTTCAGAGGAAAAAAGAGAGAGATGGTGGGGGAGGTCCATTGAGTGAATTTTTTGATAAGGCTCTGAGTAATGACCCAACACTCCTAATCCTTGTGGTTTCTTATCAGCAGCCAGAAGGCGTGGCGCTCACAGCGCTCAAACCTTTGACATGGTGTGTGGTCACATGACAGTCTGCCATGAGTCAACACACGCTGAAGGTTCTCCTGAGTGGAAGCAGCTGAAGACCATCCAAACTTTCTCTCCAACTTCAGAGTTCTGAAGCTCATGTTGACAAGGTTCCAAAAGAAGGAGTTTCATTTTCTAATCCACTTATTACTCCACTTTGGATTTATTTACTGATTTATCTTAAATAACACAGCCTGATTCAGGTTCTCCAAAATTTACCTCCTCCTTTCAAAGTCTTGCATCAGGAAACAAAAATATAGTGAACCAATGAAACCGTCCCATCCTCATCACTCACATTACAGACGCCTTCGGTGTTAAAATACCAACTGTTTATTGAGTTTAGATGGTTTAAAACTGTCAACAAATGCATCCACTCTGTGATGCACATTTTAGCACAGATATTACAGTCTGTGTAAAAACGTGCACGCTGGGCGTGTGCCGGAGCAGGAATTTCCAGACAAACTTCAATCCAAGCAGCTCTGTTTCAGCGTTGCGCCGAGGTCGCCTCACTCGACCAGCTGCCGTGCAAACACTTTCAGTTGCGTCGAGTGACAGAAGAGCTGTTTGTAAACACGATGACATTTCAGGTGCAGCAGTGAAATGGTCGAACAGACGCATGTTAACGCACGCTGAGCGGTTCACAGGCCTGATCTGGCCCCCGCGGCGCACATTTGACACCCACATCTGAAATAAATCAGTTTATTAAAAATATAATAATGCACAAAATCAAGTTAATGGAAAAGCTGTTGTAAGTGGAGAATAAGATGAATCAGAGCTGCCCAGACGGGTGCACAACAGCTCGTCCACTGACAGAAAGGTGGAGGGTTCGATCCCTGCCTGGGCACAAGTGGTTGAGTGCAACTTGCTTCCAAAACACCAGCTTCCTGGTTCAAGACCACCCATGCTCACTCTCCATGTGGACAATGGAATTTGTGCCCAATTAACATGCGGTTCCACATCAGATCCGCTGTAGCAACACCGAGCAGAAAGGGAGAAGGTGAAAGAAATCACAGGAATTCCGATGAAACACAAACATTACTGATGGAGACAAACTGCTGACTGTCCGGAAGTAGCTTAGGATGAAACACACCTTCCCTCTGCGTGATCTTTGGTTTATAGATTTATGGCTGAGCAGGTTTACAGCGTAAATTCTGCTGCAACTCAAAGTCTCCCAAAGTTACAGAAAACAAATCTGTGGACATTTTAGAAACTACATTCTACTGAGCAGCTGCAACTTACGATGACTTTCATCAGTTTGGAGGTTTTGTGGCTCAGTAATGAGAAAAAGTTGAATAGATTCATAACGTGATGAATGAACGCCCAAGTTTTTAATTTGTCTGTCCATCAAGATAACATGGAATCTAGAAAAGATTTTGAAATGCAACCAGAAGCATTTGGCAGCTCGACACGAATGCATGAAAATACACACCTGACCTTTGACCTGTACATTAAACAGCTATGTCAGTTCTTCAGCTTCACCTCCACCACATTTTTTAAATAGACAGTTTCTCTGAGGTCAAGGTTAAATTTCAAGGTCAACCTTGTAAAAAAAAAAAAAGATTTTTGAGACAGAACCAAAAGTATGTGGGACGTTGATGATGTTTTGATCTTTAATAATGACAAAATTTGGTCCCCGAGTTCCCAAACGAGCATCCAATCAACACAAACAAGCCGCCGCTTCCTCCGAGACTGAACTTTAGCCCAATGACAGAAGATGAGGAACACTGGTTTCTTTTCACTGCTGCGGTGCTTCAGCAACAAAATTTCATTTAATAATTTAAACATTATTTTCTTTTAAAAAAAAAAGAAGCCACACCCATATTTCAAACAAAAAGACACATAGAAAAAACACAGCTAGCTCACCCACAAAATCTTCCATAAAACTCAGCAAAAACTGTATTAGTATAGAGGTGGAATATTGACCTCTGACTTGTTTTTCTGTTGCTATCCAAAAATCAAACCACTTCTTCCCATCCACGAGTTCGAACAACCTGCCAACGTTGATCAACCTAACAAACATATGTATAGAAGCCAAAAACCACCACAAAATATTTAACTACAAATTTAAAATTAATGCGGAACAGGTGGATCAGTGGATAAGGAGCTGGTCTGCTGATATACAGACCTGGGTTCAAATCCTGCTTGTGCTACTAGACTGTGTCCTTGGTGAGGGACTGGTGTCCCGTCCAGGGTGAGTCATGGACTCTTGTCTGCTTCATGCCATGGAAACCGGTGATAAACATGGAAGACTCCCCTGAATTTTGGAGGTGATCGGTGTCCGAACATCGGATCTGGATTCTGGATCAGGATTTCAATTTGTACGCTTCACTTTATCAGATTTTGAGGATGACCTCAAAAGGTATTTAACAGATTTTCACCACACATTGGGGTTCAGCCTTGGAAGACTCCATTCAATTTTGGAGGTGATCTGGATCCAGATCCTGGATCTGTAGACTTGGATTACATCCAAACTACTTCATGGATACGACATCATAATGTAAAACCAAGATTGTTTCAGCTTGTGAATTAAATATCAGATTGCAACATCTTGATCAGTCGGATCAGTCTGGCTCAGTTTGCAATTATTGCGGAAGTAAAGTCTGGCTCATGATGTGAATCACATATCATTTATTTTGAGTTCTCGTCACCCCTTGGCAGACATCAGAAATCCCCAGATTGCTCTTGTTTCATTTTTTTTATTTTTTTTATTGAGAAAATAACAACTGGGCAAAGTTTTATGAAAACAAACAAACAAAAAAGAAAAACAAAAATACAATTCTGTGCCAGAAAAATGTAACAAACAAGTAAAACAAAACAAACCACAGTAAACTGCAAAAAATGAATATAATAAATAACTAATAATACTAAATAAACCTCAGTCTGATCAACGCACATCCACATTATTAAATGAAAACTGTGGTTGTGCAAAATAAAATATAAAAAAATGGCCATTTATGGAAAAAAAAAACCTTTACAGTTGATCCTCTCAATTCACATTTAATTTTCTCCAGTTTTATAAAAAGCTGCTGAGAAACAGACATGAAACACATTTATAGTATCACACAAAAGCTTTAATATCTTTTTGTCCAGAGGTTTGTGGAACTGAACTAACAGACAAGTTTTCATGGTTCATTTATTCATATATTAAAACTTTATTTTCAATTATTTTTTGTTGAAAATTACAACTTTGTCTCATGAGTTTGTTTCCTTGTTATTTTCCCGACAGAACAACAACATTTATGTTGCGTTTTCAACTTATTTCCCCATTTTGTTTTTACAGCACATTTTTCCTTTTTCCTCATTGACTCAGACATTTATTTGGCTTCTAACGCAAAAAGTATTATTACGCAAATAGTATTTTAAATAATCTTTTTTTTTTAAACCAGATTTCTTTATAAAAGAAAATCAAATGTCTTTCTGTGAAATTAAATAGAATTAAATAGGAACTCACCGATGAGGGCGGAAGCAGCCGGAAGCAGGAGGCAGAAAATAAAAAACAACATCGCGCCGGAAACACAAA
Organism: Thalassophryne amazonica; assembly: GCF_902500255.1. Lineage (NCBI taxonomy): Eukaryota > Metazoa > Chordata > Actinopteri > Batrachoidiformes > Batrachoididae > Thalassophryne > Thalassophryne amazonica. The sequence continues at coordinate 4,157,339 of NC_047117.1, read as the reverse complement.
ACAAACAAACGAAATCTTAAAATTTTCACATTTTCCACGTCAAATTTCCACGTCTAATTTTTGTTCTGTCTCATTTTCCACAGACACCCGATCGTGACAAACGCGACAGTTCGTGCGCGCGCCCGTCCGCATTCACCTGCACATCACAAAACACACCTGTGACCTGGTGCCGCGCCGCGGGAGGGCGCTTTTGTGACGTCACATAAAGAAAGTCAGGACATTTATTTATTTATGTTCTGCTTTAATTTTGCGTATTAGTGAAAAAAACAGTTAACACTTGAGCTAAAAACTACATATAAATAGAATTTTATGCGGCGAAAAATGAACATGAATAAAAATGAGCGCAGGGGGAGGGGCGGGGCCAGCCAGGCCGTCTCTCTTTAGGCTTGACAGGTGTGTTACTGCCACCTACTGGCTAAAAAATGAAAGGCTATGATTTGTGCTGGCTGGTGGCTTCGATCCAGAGGAGAAGGGATGGAACCAGAAAACTGCTGGTTATGTTTCATGTCGCCGACACTTTTTTCCCAGGATCAATTTTGATTATTCAAGGTAAAGAAATTTACTTATTTTTCAAAGATCCAGATACACTAGATAGTCACTGATTGACCTCACGGGCTGTCGAGGTGGGGTGAGACTAACTCCAGGTGTGAGGAGCTCAGTAACCCCCCGCCTTCACTGCGCATGCGTCATTTCTGAGCGTCAGCAGCAGTTCACTAATTATCACCTCGTTTCTGTTTCAAACTGCCTCCAGTCATTATCTATCTCAGCCACAGATACTGAAGCTTTTGTACAACAAGCACTTGCACATAACGTTTGGTGGGGGGTGATCACAGCGCCACAGCGGCACGTCTGAGACTCTCTCTCCGGAACTTAACTTGTCGCTTGTATGTGCAGTTTGTCTTGCTGCTCCAACAAAATAGCTGGAAAGATCTGTGGAGATATATCTCGTTTCTTGCTTATTTGAATTATACCCAAGATTTCATTGCATTTTCTTTTTTCTTTTTGTTTTGTAATTCTTACTTTATATTTCTCTGTATATTGACAACACTTTCATTGTATGAAAGTGTACAGTCCCTACGAGAAGACGTACGTTTTTCTATCTATTCTGTTTAACCGTGTTCACTAAAATAAAAGTGTCTTGCTGATGGCCACAGGTTTGAGGAAAGAAGAACCAGAGCTGTGATCCTGGAGAATGACATGAACTGAGTGCCATAAACTTCTGTTAATTCATCTTCACCTTGCCAGGATCCATGTGGCATTCTTAGTTGGTTGTTATGGTGGAACCAAACTCATCGACCAGCAGAGAGCCACATCCAGCTGGCACCACATTGGACTGAGCAGCAGTGACTGAAGGTCTGGTTTATCATGTTGCGAGCCCTCTGGTCCCAGGCCGTTCATCGTGACAGGCTTACTGTTTGGGCTCGGCTCTTTAAGTTGTCTCTGTGTCTTTTATTTCAGTCCCATTGTTCTGATGAGATGTCATTCCTGTCGAGATGCCAGCCCTCCGCGCACGCATGTGCAGTTCAGTCTACCCAGACGAGCCCGACAACCAGCCTGAACTAGGCAGATACTGGCCTAGTTCAGGCTGGTTGTCGGGCTTTACCCAGACTTTCAGACCTCTCCCTGTCGGGTTGGCATGCCTCTGTTGACCGCGTTGAACTCCCCGACCGAGCGACCAACAGCAATAAGTGTCTTTTCAATTTTAAAAAGTTAAAATTTGCACGTGCATGCTGTATTTACTGCACAATATTGTCAGGACGCGGAACTGTTGATTTATGTCATGTCGTGTCATGTCGTGTGTACGTGTGCCTGTCTTTTTGTGGTCTCCTCCCACTGTCCTCAGGTCTGTTGTTATTCACGCCGTTCTCCTCTTCAGGTAGTTTTAGGCCTTAAACATTTATTTATGGAAATATTTCATTAACCCTCAAGTGTCATTTATGACCCCGGGCATTTTTCTCATTGAGACTGATTCTTGATGCCCAGAATGAAGATGAAAATAGCTCATGATTGTCACAAAGGATGGCTGATGGGTTCATTGAGATTTGTGTTAAAGGTTCGGCATATTTGCTTGTCACCGGTTCTTCTATATTTGATGCTATAATTATTCTACCATATTAGTTGCTAAAATAGCTTGGTCACTTATTGAGGGTTAAACTGTCTGTGATATTCACAGGAACACCAGTGGAAAACCCGCTGATATTGGTAAGCTATATTTACATTTCCATTGCCTAAATGTTCAGCACACACAAGGTACAATTAGTCTTTAGGGGGGGCTGCTGGGTACACCTTTTGGCTTTCGCAATATTTGTGTGTTTTATGTTTTTAACTTGTATTATGGGGACCTCCAACTCACGGATGGTGTATGATCGCACAGAGCTTCTTAAGATAAAACCATTCGTGGAACTGAGCACACCGTTTGACGGTAATAATGGCTCAAAAAGGCTGCGTCCCACTCACCTGAATGACGTGCCCGAGTTCCTGCTTCGGGTGAGGGGGTGAGGGCCCTCCCTGTGAGGAAGCGCCGCCGTTGAGGAGTGCGCACTGGTAGGATAGTAAAACTAAAAGCCTTGCTTGCGTGAGAAGGTTCCTGCTCTTATCCCTTTGGAGTATACAGCCTGTTTTGATCGTGTTGTTGCTCGTCACACTCTGGCTCCGATGCGTGGATGGCTGGTCCCGCTGTTTGGTCAACAGGTGGATTGTCTGGCGCTGCGTCCACGCTGGACGCGGTCTCGATGCCAAGGTGGCATTCATCCCGGCAACCTGAGGTCGGTATGCCGTGGAGCTCCTGCTGCCGAGGCTTCCTCCTCGCTGACGTGTGGACTTGCAAATGTAAGATCTGTGGCTAATAAGACTTTCATCCTCCAGGACTTTTTTTTTTTACCTCGAACGATTTGGATTTATTTTTTTGACGGAAACGTGGATAAACGCGGGTGAGTCCTCCATCTTTTCCGAACTGTTACCTCCGTCATGTACTTTTATTAACACCCCAAGAGTTTCAGGTCGGGGTCGAGGGATTGCTACTTTATTGGATAGCTGTTTATGTTTCAAGCCACTATCGGAAGTCCGGTTTTCCTCTTTTGAACTGAGTTGTTTCACCCTGCGACGGAAGGAGCCGGTGTTGTGCGTCGTGGTTTACAGGCCTCCTAAATATAATAAGGATTTTATCAGAAAATTCTCTGAGTGTCTTGCTGCTTTTATGTCAGATTATGACAAGATTTTAATTGTTGGTGATTTTAATCTGCATGTTTGCTGTTCGTCTAAACCCTTGTCTAGAGAGTTTTTAGATTTAGTTGATGGTTTTAATTTAATCCAACATGTTACGGGTTCCACTCATATTCATGGACATACGTTGGATCTTGTTCTTACATATAATGTACAGATTGAAAATGTATTTGTGAGTAACGTGTTTGTATCAGACCACTGTTCCATTGTATTTGATTTGATTTGAAGTGATGGTGATGTTCTGAATGTACCTGCCCCTGCGCGCTTGTGTCGCTCTCTTAAGCCTGAAACAGCGGCTCGCTTCTCCTCACTCTTTGTTGTTGAGAGGGAGAAAGTAACTGCCAGTGAAAATACGGAGAAACTAACGGAAGACTTTCTTTCTACCTGCAGCAGTGTTCTCAATGCTGTAGCCCCACTTAAAGCTGTGCGCCCTAAAATGAAACAGGTGCCGTGGCTGAATGACAGGACGCGTGAAGCCAGGCGCACGTGGAGAAGAGCTGAGCGCAGGTGGAAAAAAGATGGACTGCAAATCTCTTATGATATTTTAAAGGAGACCTGGCTCGCAGATCAGAACATGGTGAAAGATGAGAAGATTAAATATCTTTCTGAGGTGGTCTCTAATAATGTTAATAATCCATGTGTTCTTTTTAAAACTATTGAGACAGTGTTCAACCCCCCTCAGCCCACAGGATTAGAATCAACACCTGACACTTGTAATGCATTTTTGCACTTTTTTACTGAGAATTAGAGCCAATATTCAGACTTCTTCATGTAGCCCTTTTCCTGACATGCCATGTCATTTTGAGCCAGTGTCTCTTGCATGTCTGTCTAAAGTTGTCTGTGAACTTAAGCCTGTTTCAAGTCCACTTGACCCTGTTCCTCCTCGACTGTTCCAAGAAGTCTGGACAACTATTGGCCCTAATGTCCTTGACATTATAAATAGCACTCTGCTGTCTGGTGTTGTTCCTCTGTTTTGTAAAGAGACAGTTATTGAGCCCCTTCTGAAAAAACAAGCCTTGATTCTGCAAATGTCTGCAATTTTAGGCCAATTTCTAAACTGCCTTTTTTGGCTAAAATTTTAGAGAAATGAGTTCTTATGCAGCTGCAGTTTTTCCTAGAAGCACATGGCATTTTTGATATTTTTCAGTCAGGTTATAAAGCCCTTCATAGTACAGAGTCGGCAATTTTAAAGGTTTTTAATGATTTGTTTTTAGTGATTGATTCTGGTGATTCTGCCATTTTAGTCCTTTTAGACTTGTCAGCTGCGTTTCACACAGTCGACCACACAACTCTTTTAAATCGCTTAGAAAACTGTGGGGGGGTTAGGGGGACTGCCCTGGAGTGGTTGAGGTCTTATCTCAGTAGGAGGAGCTGCTCTGTCAAATTGGGGGATTTCACCTCTTCCTCTGCGTCTCTAAATTATGGAGTACCGCAGGGGTCAACCCTAGCGCCTGTTCTTTTTGCCCTCTACCTCCTCCCACTGAGTCAAATCTTTAAAAATCATGGCTTACAATATAATTTTTACACAGATGACTGCCAGATTTACCTGCCACTCAAAAAACTTGCTTCTGCCCCTTTGGCGCCTCTTTTGAATTGTTTGAGTGATGTCAAGGCTTGGTTGGCCCACAACTTTTTAAGTCTAAATGAGGATAAAACAGAGGTCATTTTATTTGGAAAGATTGAACCCCTCTTGGACCTGGGCCTTCTTAAACAGTACATGAAACAGTCTGTCACCAACCTCGGCGTCATTATTGACAAAGATTTTAAATTTGACAAGCAGGTAAACGCCGTTGTCAAATCTGGATTTTATCATTTGCGTCTTTTATCCAAAGTTAAACCTTTTTTTATCTTTTAATGCCTTTGAACAAGTCGTGCACACTTTTGTGTCCTCTCGTTTAGACTACTGTAATGCACTTTTTATCGGCATCAGCCAAAATGCACTTTCTCACTTACAGTTGGTCCAGAATTCTGCTGCGCATCTATTAACTGGGAGCAGAAGGTGAGAGCACATTACTCCAGTTCTGGCGTCTCTGCACTGGCTTCCAGTTCATTTTAGAGTTGATTTTAAGATTTTATTGTTTGTTTTTAAAGCTTTGAATGGACTGGCCCCAACGTACATTTCGGACCTCATCCAAATTTATCAGCCTCCCCGTCTTTTGCGGTCTGGGGGCCAGTTCCAGTTTGTGGTGCCTGTGACGAGACTTAAAACCAGGGGAGACAGGGCTTTTTCTGTGGTGGGCCCTCAGCTGTGGAATGATTTGCCCCTTAATATCTGAACAGCCCCCACTGTAGAGTGTTTTAAGTCTCGTCTAAAGACTCATTTTTATGCTTTGGGTTTTAGCACCGTGTGAGTGTGTGTGTGTGTGTGTGTGTGTGTGTGTGTGTGTGTGTGTGTGTGTGTGTGTGTGTGTGTGTGTGTGTGTGTGTGTGTGTGTGTGTGTGTGTGTGTGTGTGTGTGTGTGTGTACAGCACTTTGGAAACTGTGTTTGTGAAATGTGCTATATAAATAAAGGGTATGGTATGGTATAAATGATCTGTAATATAATTACAACTTAATTTTCCCCAAACAGCAAAGTGTTGACACACAAATTACAACACACATTTTGATTTAAAGTGCATCACCTCCATATTTACAATAAATATGCAGAAATGCATTTAATTGCATCTTAACCAAGTCCCAAAATAGCATTGCTAGTTTGATTAAATTGCAATTAAGTGAAAATGAACAAAAAAGAATAATCTGCACAGTTCCTGGAAAACAACAGAGTTTGAACTGGTTTATAATAGTTTGTTACATTTATCACACTTTCACACTGTTGTGTGTTGGGGGGCTTGGCTGGACATTTTGGTGTTCTTTTCTTTTCTTTGCTCTCCCGGTGGTATGCAAACTGGTTTTTTGTCTGTGGAGAAGGTGCTGGCAGAAGAGTCCTTCACCCTCATCAGTGTGATATGCAGCACTTGTGGATGATGCTCACGTGCAACCTTAAAGACTTTCAGCTGAAGCAGATAATGAGATGGCGTTCTGCATTTAAGCCATGTGTGATTCGAGCAGAATTGCCGGGAACTCGACCTTGTGACGTTCGTTTGTGAGACGCTGAGGACCGCGCCAGGGTTTGACACATCGTGCCTGTGAAGGAGGACAGGTGAGGGACACATGCTGTCAGCACACATCAGAGGTGATTGATTGTCTGAATAATTGTTAACAGTAATTTGGTACTTTGTTACGCAGTATATGTGAACATTGATGAGAATTGTGCAGCTCGCTTCTCACGGCCGTGGCGTGCGGACTGATGATCCTCCACCTGTTGTGAGAAGCTGCTCATTTACATAAAGCTTAAATTCAGACCTGAATGTGTTGCTGATAGTGTGTGCCTTTGAAGGATATTAGTTATAGCTGCTGACTTACCTCACCTTTTCTATCCTTCACAGAGTCAGTTTGTCGTGTCCACCTGGGGGGTGTTTGGCGGTGAACGTGAGTCCAGAAGTGCCGGGCTTCGAACCCTTTGGGTGCTGGAGAACACGCCGTCCTTCACTCCGCCAGATAAACGCACCTTTGTTGTACACTGAGTATTGCACAAGAAGGGGAAAATAAAATTGTTTTGTTTTTTCTGGAACCGCTTTCTGGTTGTTTTGGCGCTGGGTTCCGTCAGACGCAGGTCCGCTCCTCAACCCGCGTCTGCACATAACAGTAGTTCCCAGCCATTCTAAAATGGACCCAGCGGCAGAAGCGGTTCCATTTGCCGAAAGAGTTCAAGAACACTTGGAGAAAATATGGGAGCAATTACAGCATTTCGCAAACCAAATTAAACAAACAGATGCCCGTGTTACGGAGCTTGCAGCGCAAGCCGTTCCGCTTCCTGCTGCTCCAGCTGCGGCACCATCGATACCGGTGCAGATAACTCCGTCACCCAGAGATTCGGCTTCCGAACTGATTATTTGTCATCCGGAGCCTTATGCGGGAAACGTTGAAGCCTGTGCTCCGTTTTTGATGCAATGTTCTCTGGTTTTTGCTCATACCGTTGCCCAACGGTTGCTGAATCTCAGGCAGGGGAGGCGGAGTGCGGCGGATTATTCTGTGGATTTCCGACTTTTTTCTGCTCAGTCCGGTTGGAATGCCGCAGCTTTAAGCGGAGTGTTTGTGGATGGTTTAAATGATTCATTAAAAGACGAGCTAGCAGTCCGTGACGAACCAAGCGATTTAGATGAGCTAATATCTTTGGTGATTCGTCTAGATGATCGGATAAAGGAGCGTGGACGCGAGAGAGGGCAGCCATCAGAACGGGTTTTTTCGTCTCGGGGCTTTCCCCGACACAGATCTGGGCTGCCTCTTCTTCGCCCCACTGAGACTCCTCTGACGGGACCTCTGGCTCCTCTTGCGGATGAGCCCATGCAGCTCGGACGAGCTGAAGCCGCCATATTGCCCCGTCACATAAGCGTCAAGAAAGATAGTGGTGACGTATCTCCAGGTGTTCTGGGACAGGCAAAATAATGGACACAAAAAAAAAATTATTTGGGCTGTTTTTGTTTTTTGTAAGGGGTTATAGATTGTTTGGGGAGTTAGTGGCGGTTCTGGTGGAGTGAACGACTGGCGGTTCGGAGCTCGGCAGGACTCAGTTAATCGTTGGTTTTTATTGTTTGTATTTAGGTATTTTCTGTTTGGGATGGGGTCGTTTTGTTGTTTTTATTTCCCTGCTTCCCTAACCCTAACCTCACTCGCCCTAAGACCATTCGTCTTGTGGGTTGTGGGGTGTTGCAGGTTGGTCACGCTGAGCGTTCTCAGAAGACCTCTGCACCTGGGGGGGGTTGTCAGGGGCGTTTTTTTTTTGGTTTGGTTAGGGCCCGGTTCCACTCCATCCTCGGTGGGCCTTTGACCGTTCGTCATTGGTGTTGCCGGGGTGTGGTGCAGCGGGAACATACCTCAGTCGGAGGGGTGGGCCGATCTGTTGCTGTTCGCCATTTCGGTAGTTCCACCCCTCCCGATAGGCTGGGGGTATGGTCGGGTTGGGGCACCGGACGTATTTCCGGTTTTCCGCTGCGCTTCGGGGTTGGGGCCGGGTTAGTTTTTCCTGTTTCCTTCCCCGGCTTAATAATTTTGTGCCGTTCGCCAAGATTGAGCTGACGAAGGGCTCTGGGAGTGATCTGGGGTCTTTCGGGGTGCTGGGGGAGGTAATGGGGTTTGTCGGTTGTTTTATTTGCCCCCGGGGTAGTTTAATGAAGTCCACCGGGGGTTGGATTTTTGTGTTTCTTTTGTTTCCTTCCAGGTTCCACCTCCAGGGTTTGATGGGATGGTCCTCTGGGGGGGAATTGGCTTGTGGGGCCGACTAGCCAAGTATGGCCGGGTCTGGGGTTCCTGGGTTGTGGGGAGGGTGCCTCCTGGGGTTTGATGGTACGGTCCTCTGGGGGGCGCGGTTGCTCCATGTGTACCTGGGGACCTCTGTGGGATTCCGGCTTTGGCTGTTTCTCCCGGAACTGGCGGTAAAGGTCTTCTGGGGGGTGTTGGGCTCTGCAAGTCGTTCTGGGGGGGTTGTTTGTTATTTTTCTTTGTGAATTTATGTTTGTATTGTGTTGTTGGGGCTGTGTTGGGTTTTTGCGTTTGGGAGTTTTTCTTTTCTTCCCGGGGTTGGATGGGACGGTCCCCTGGGGAGGTTTTGGGTGGGTTTTGTGTTTTTCTTGGTACTTGGGACTCTTTTGGGGTTTTTGTTGATGCCAGCCGGCCTTCCAGCTGCGGTGCCCTGTCCTGCTGTCTGCGGTGGACCTTGGGAGTGTTACGCTGTCTGCTTCCTGATGAGGACCCCGGAGGGAGGTGCTGTTCTCAGACCTGGTCTGTTCGGTCGCCGGGAGGCTTCCCGTTGAAGGGGGGGTACTGTTGTGTGTTGGGGGGGTTTGGCTGGACATTTTGGTGTTCTTTTCTTTTCTTTGCTCTCCAGGTGGTATGCAAACTGGTTTTTTGTCTGTGGCTAAGGTGCTGGCAGAAGAGTCCTTCACCCTCATCAGTGTGATATGCAGCACCTGTGGATGATGCTCACGTGCAACCTTAAAGACTTTCAGCTGAAGCAGATAATGAGATGGCGTTCTGCATTTAAGCCATGTGTGATTGGAGCAGAATTGCCGGGAACTCGACCTTGTGATGTTCGTTTGTGAGACGCTGAGGACCGCGCCTGGGTTTGACACATCGTGCCTGTGAAGGAGGACGGGTGAGGGACACATGCTGTCAGCACACATCAGAGGTGATTGATTGTCTGAATAAGTGTTAATAGTAATTTGGTATTTTGTTATGCAGTATATTTGAACATTGAGAATTGTGCAGCTCGCTTCTCACGGCCGTGGCATGCAGACTGATGATCCTCCACCTGTTGTGAGAAGCTGCTCATTTACATAAAGCTTAAATTCAGACCTGAATGTGTTGCTGATAGTGTGTGCCTTTGAAGGATATTAGTTATAGCTGCTGACTTACCTATCCTTATCTATCCTTCGCAGAGTCGGTTTGTCGTGTCCACCTGGGGGGTGTTTGGCGGTGAACGTGAGTCCAGAAGCGCCGGGCTTCGATCCCTTTGGGCACTGGAGAGCGCGCCGTCCTTCACTCCGCCAGATAAACGCACCTTTTGTTGTACACTGAGTACTGCACAAGAAGGGGAAAATAAAATTGTTTTGTTTTTTCTGGAACCGCTTTCTGGTTATTTAGCGCTGGGTTCAGTCAGACGCAGGTCCGCTCCTCAACCCGCGTCGGCACATAACACACACACTGTCATATATTTAAAATAAGACATCATAATATCTGATGGAATATTATTTTTTCGATGAACAATTATTCTCACTCATCTTCAACCGCTTACTCCAATTAAGTGTCACGGGGGTCATAGGGCAGCGGGTGGGGTACACTCTGGAATGGGCAGGATGCAGACAGACACATTCATACCTGCATGCACGTGGACAATTTAATGCAAGTTTCCAATTCACCTGACCTGCGTGTCTTTGGATGTGGGAAGAAGCCGGAGCACCTGGAGGGAACCCACACAAACACAGAGAGAACATGCAAACTCCACACAGAAAGGCCGAATCGATCCCATGACTTTCTTGCTGAGGCAACAGTGCAAACCACTAAGCTACTAAGCTTTGAATAGTAAGTAAGTCCCTTCGGCTGCTCCCTTGTTTGCACTCGGGGTCGCCACAGCAAATGGATCTGCATGTTGAATTGGCACAAGTTTTACACCGGATGCCCTTCCTCACACAACTCCACATTACATGGAGATGAAAATTACTGCATTCACAAATGGCTAATGAATTGTTTACTAAGATTTTTTGAATACTTAAATAACTCATTAACCATTTGTGAATGCAATAATTCTTCCCTCTTTTTAACCAGGAGCTAAGAAATTTATAAAATGAGCTAGAAAGTGAAAGTTTATGACATCCAAACTATTGAGCCCATTTGTGCACACCTTTATAAGTGTGATGATTTCTACACACAATAATAGTGAGTGAGTGTGTTAATCCGTCTTTTAAAAACATTACTGCAATTCCTGATTATTTCAGAAGTTACGAGCAGTTAGTTTAGTAAACTGGGTGATCTTATATAAAGTGACGGCAAAACATTTACTAATGAGGTTTGAAGATGTTCAGTACCAAAGTCTCTGCATTCTTCTGAGAAAAGGGAAACAAAGTGCTACAAAACATACAAATAGTTACTGAACAATTTGAACATTCTCAAAGACAGAATTAAGTCATGTACTAATTTAGAACATGTATATTCATTACAGGACTTCATGCTGAACATGGCACGTGACTATACGGTGCTCCTACTAGAAATTTTAAGGATAAACCTTCCAACTGCACCACAACAGTGTTTTTGGCAGGATTGTAACCGTTTGTAAAAGGTGTATTAACACACTTACTGTTACTTGTGTATGTGTAAATCAGTAGATTTATAAATGTATGCATAAATGTATGTCTAAATAGTTTGTTAATCATTGACTTTCACATTTTAACAGATCTTATAAACCATAGTGAATAACTGAAATATGACTTCATTTACAAATGATTAAGACATCATTTAAGTTTGACAATTCAGTTGATAATTATTTTTCAGATGAGTTTATTTACCAGAAATAAGCACTTTATAACTGTGTTTACAAATGATGACAATTCCCTTTACAAATGATGGACAAAGCATCAACTAATACTTTATAAATGCTTAATAAATGCTTTATAATGTGTAGTGGGAGCTGACGGTTTAGTGGTTAAAGCGTTGGGCTTGCGACCAGAGGATCCTCGGTTCAAATCCCCAGAAAATCACTAAGGGCCCTTTTGCAAGGTCCTTGCTCCTGGTGTGTAGTGGGCACCTTGCATGGCAGCAGCCTGACATTGGGGTGAATGTGAGGCACTGATGTGTAAAGCACTTTGAGCGTCTGATGTAGATGGAAAATATAAATACAGGCCATTTAGTTATTATAAAGTGCTTCCCACATTTCATATGAAGAAGTGTCAAATCTGTGCACACAAAAGGAATTCATCTCAAATGAAACCCCAAAAACCCATCAAATGTTTGCAGTTCAGTGTTTATTCATGTTACCCGTAAGAAACTTTACTGAAGAAAAAAGAACTGTAAAGTAAAGCAGGTGGTTATGAAGTTCCACTGCAGGTAAAGATAAAGATGAGAAATCAGTTTTATTACAGCTTCAACATTCTAATTGCAGTTGAAGAAGGACTCGCAGGAATTGTACTCGCTCTCCCTCAGAAATTTCCTGTTTGATAAATAAACAAACAAAAAAGAAAACAAAATGGATTTATTAGTGTGCCAGTGTTCATTTCCCATCATTACCATGGTACAGAGCTTAAATTAATTACTTGTTCATATTACTGTAGATTCCTGTTGTGTAACATTGTGGTGCTGTGTAACATTGTTGTGCAGTGATATTGCATTGTGTAACATTGTTGTGTCGTGTAGTGGTGTTGCATTGTGTAACATTGTTGTGCAGTGATATTGCATTGTGTAACGTTGTGTTGTGTAGTGGTGTTGCATTGTGTAACATTGTTGTGTCGTGTAGTGGTGTTGCATTGTGTAACATTGTTGTGCAGTGATATTGCATTGTGTAACGTTGTGTTGTGTAGTGGTGTTGCATTGTGTAACATTGTTGTGTTGTGTAGTGATGTTGCATTGTGCAACATTGTTGTGTAATGGTGTTGCATTGTGTAACGTGTTGTGGCGTTGCATTGTGTGACACTGTTGTGTTGTGTAGTGATATTGCATTGTGTAACATTGTTGTGTAGTGGTGTTGCATTGTGTAACATTGTTGTGTTGTGTAGTGATGTTGCATTGTGCAACATTGTTGTGTAATGGTGTTGCATTGTGTAACGTGTTGTGGCGTTGCATTGTGTGACACTGTTGTGTTGTGTAGTGATATTGCATTGTGTAACATTGTTGTGTAATGGTGTTGCATTGTGTAACGTGTTGTGGCATTGCATTGTGTGACACTGTTGTGTTGTGTAGTGATATTGCATTGTGTAACATTGTTGTGTAGTGGTGTTGCATTGTGTAACATTGTTGTGTCGTGTAGTGGTGTTGCATTGTGTAACATTGTTGTGCAGTGATATTGCATTGTGTAACGTTGTGTTGTGTAGTGGTGTTGCATTGTGTAACATTGTTGTGTTGTGTAGTGATGTTGCATTGTGCAACATTGTTGTGTAATGGTGTTGCATTGTGTAACGTGTTGTGGCGTTGCATTGTGTGACACTGTTGTGTTGTGTAGTGATATTGCATTGTGTAACATTGTTGTGTAGTGGTGTTGCATTGTGTAACATTGTTGTGTTGTGTAGTGGTGTTGCATTGTGTAACATTGTTGTGCAGTGATATTGCATTGTGTAACATTGTTGTGTCGTGTAGTGGTGTTGCATTGTGTAACATTGTTGTGCAGTGATATTGCATTGTGTAACGTTGTGTTGTGTAGTGGTGTTGCATTGTGTAACATTGTTGTGTTGTGTAGTGATGTTGCATTGTGCAACATTGTTGTGTAATGGTGTTGCATTGTGTAACGTGTTGTGGCGTTGCATTGTGTGACACTGTTGTGTTGTGTAGTGATATTGCATTGTGTAACATTGTTGTGTAGTGGTGTTGCATTGTGTAACATTGCTGTGTTGTGTAGTGATGTTGCATTGTGCAACATTGTTGTGTAATGGTGTTGCATTGTGTAACGTGTTGTGGCGTTGCATTGTGTGACACTGTTGTGTTGTGTAGTGATATTGCATTGTGTAACATTGTTGTGTAATGGTGTTGCATTGTGTAACGTGTTGTGGCATTGCATTGTGTGACACTGTTGTGTTGTGTAGTGATATTGCATTGTGTAACATTGTTGTGTAGTGGTGTTGCATTGTGTAACATTGTTGTGTCGTGTAGTGGTGTTGCATTGTGTAACATTGTTGTGCAGTGATATTGCATTGTGTAACGTTGTGTTGTGTAGTGGTGTTGCATTGTGTAACATTGTTGTGTTGTGTAGTGATGTTGCATTGTGCAACATTGTTGTGTAATGGTGTTGCATTGTGTAACGTGTTGTGGCGTTGCATTGTGTGACACTGTTGTGTTGTGTAGTGATATTGCATTGTGTAACATTGTTGTGTAGTGGTGTTGCATTGTGTAACATTGTTGTGTTGTGTAGTGGTGTTGCATTGTGTAACATTGTTGTGCAGTGATATTGCATTGTGTAACATTGTGTTGTGTAGTGGTGTTGCATTGTGTAACATTGTTGTGTTGTGTAGTGATGTTGCATTGTGCAACATTGTTGTGTAATGGTGTTGCATTGTGTAACGTGTTGTGGCGTTGCATTGTGTGACACTGTTGTGTTGTGTAGTGATATTGCATTGTGTAACATTGTTGTGTAGTGGTGTTGCATTGTGTAACATTGTTGTGTCGTGTAGTGGTGTTGCATTGTGTAACATTGTTGTGCAGTGATATTGCATTGTGTAACGTTGTGTTGTGTAGTGGTGTTGCATTGTGTAACATTGTTGTGTTGTGTAGTGATGTTACATTGTGCAACATTGTTGTGTAATGGTGTTGCATTGTGTAACGTGTTGTGGCGTTGCATTGTGTGACACTGTTGTGTTGTGTAGTGATATTGCATTGTGTGACATTGTTGTGTTGTGTAGTGGTGTTGCATTGTGTAAAATTGTTGTGTAGTGGTGTTGCATTGTGTAAAATTGTTGTGTAGTGGTGTTGCATTGTGCGACATTGTTGTGTGTAGTGGTGTTGCATTGTGTAAAATTGTTGTGTAGTGGTGTTGCATTGTGTAAAATTGTTGTGTTCTGTAGTGGTGTTGCATTGTGCGACATTGTTGTGTTGTGGTGTTGCATTGTGTTACACAGGTTGTGTTGTGTAATGGTGTTGTGTAGCGTGTTGTACTTACACCCAGCAGTGAGACCTCTTGCAACATTCCATGTCATCGTTGAGGTTATTGTCTTTGAATTCTTTGGAGAGAAAATATGAAGCATCACTTTTTCTCATAATAATGAAACTGTTGTTGTAGTTTTTGTGTAACAGTCTTACCGTCACACTCTGTCTTGCAGACATTGCCGGAGAAGCATTGTCTCTTGACTCCACAGTGGTGGTGATCACTGAGCTGCCAAACGTCATACATGTGGTGTTTACACAAAGGATTTGGATCAGCGGTACCGATGTTGCTTTGTTCCTCCAGTTCATCATAGTAATAATCCATTTTACTCAGGATCTTCTCAATTGCCCAGTTGTACCTTTTGTTCTCTTTGCACGGTGCATCTCGCTGTCGTCTTCTGGGTCTGGACGCTGCTGTCTGGTTTGGATTAAGGAGAGTTGTTTTGACTTTTGCTGGCGAGATTGACTTGGGAACAGGTTTTGGGACTCTTGCTGGCGAGATTGACTTGGGAACAGGTTCTGGGACTCTTGTTGGCGAGGTTGACTTGGGAACAGGTTCTGGGACTCTTGCTGGTGAGGTTGACTTGGGAACAGGTTATGGGACTCTTGCTGGCGAGATTGACTTGGGAACAGGTTATGGGACTCTTGCTGGCGAGATTGACTTGGGAACAGGTTCTGGGACTCTTGTTGGCGAGGTTGACTTGGGAACAGGTTCTGGGACTCTTGCTGGTGAGGTTGACTTGGGAACAGGTTATGGGACTCTTGCTGGCGAGATTGACTTGGGAACAGGTTCTGGGCTTCTTGTTGGCGAGGTTGACTTGGGAACAGGTTCTGGGACTCCTGGTTTTGCTGTTGCCTGTTTTGGTGCTGTTGTAGTTTCACCGTATTCGTCTTCATCTGTGGGTAATTCATCTCCTTCTGTTATCGCCGACTCGTCCTCGTCGGCCATATTTTGTTGTGTTTGGTATTTCTCTTCAGTTTCCTCGTCCTCTGTGGAAGCCGTGTCATTGGTTCCTTCTTCATAAATGTCAGCTGTCCATTCGTCTTCGTAGGACGTGGCCGTGGCTTCAAAGTCATCCAAGATCACAGCAGATGTGTTCAGGCCAGAACGCTGCTCCAGTTCAGAAATAACTGCATCAAACCATTTGTCCAATCACAGGGTCAGATGGAAATAAAGAAAAAAAAAACATTAGAGGGTGTGACACTAAAACATGGACACTATCATGCACCGCGTGCAAAGCTGCTCAAAGTCCAACTCGGCCGTCACTGCAGTCATAGTTTTTACACTGAGCGTCTACATCCTGTAAATAACAATACTACCTGCACATACACGTGTGTTAACAGCATTTTTTTTCTGATAATTTAACATCAGCATGCTGTTTTTAAATGAACTATTTCTGTAGAGTTTAAATGCAGTTGTTATTTCTTGTATACTGATTGAATCCCATTTGCTCCAGCTGTAGAAAGTGTCTGGGCCTGGAACAGCCTCGAACCCGTGATATTTCAACTGGCAGCCAAGCACACTTACTGCTTGCACCACTCTGCAGTCTAACAACAGGAACTACTCTGAAAATGTGTATATCTACCATATAACCCAGGCACAGATTAACATCATACCCAAGATCAAGGATTTTGGGCTTCAGTGCCTTGCTCAAGGACATTTTAACACACCTGAATAATTGCAGGTTGATCCCCCAACCCATAGGTTGAAGGGCAATCTGTTCCACCCGCGCTCACATCTGATTGGATAAAAGGAATGTCTTCACCCCGAGTGGATGTGTCATGAACGTCTAGGATTTTGACATGCAGTGACAGATTTTTTTTTTCATGAAGAATGTGCAAAATGCAAAATAAAAAACAAGCATGACTCAAACAGCAGCACAGTTCACACTTAAGACTGAACAACTTGACTTTATCTGTATTCGCACTTGTTGCACAAATGTAATCTCTCGATTTCCTGTCCATTTGCAAGAAGATTGGGCCAATCACCGTGGACCTCAGGAGGTGCGACACCCTGTCCCTCATCTCACATCTGGGGACGATCCAGCCTTTTGACTGACTCGGCAGCGCCATCACAGCCATGCCCACCGCCACAACCACCAACAAGCCCAACCTCATGTCGACACGTCTGAGGACAGAAACATCAAGAAGACCATACTGTTTCTTTGTCTTTAATCTGGTGTTTCACATGAACAGAAATCATCTCGATTAATAGCTGATTATCTTTAAAAAATAAATTTTTAGAAACTTTAAAGGCCTTTTTTTTTGTATATCACAACAACCAAGGAGCTAAGATAGATGATGTACAGTGTATATTGATCAACAAACTATTTGTGATTGATTGGTATGAATTACTTCAGAGTGAAGTCACACATAGTCACAAACAGCCTTACAGACGTGTGTATTTCTGACGCCGTGTGTAAAGTGCCGGGTATGCGTCAGTCCTTTGAGGACTTTTATTGTTTGTTTGCAGAATCTGAAAGTCCCAAATTGTATGACAGATTTTGACGAAGTTTTCTTTCCTGGTCAAAGTTTTCTTAGGTCTGATGGAGATGGAGAAAAAAAATCAGAACAAAGAAGGATTCATGCTTATGGCTTTTATTCTGTGTGAATTAAGGACTCAAGTACACATTTCAAATCAATCATGTATGAAATTAATAATAATAATAACAATAATAACTAGGACTGCAAGCAGTCATATACGGGCCCTCGTTCCGCGCAACTGCCTACCCAGGCCAGTGGGTGCCCTTGTGAGCATATGTGGGCATGTGCATGCAGGGGCAACCAGTCATCACACAGTTAAAATTTTAAATCACACAATGCATCAAGGAGTTATGACATGTTGATTGTTCATCCACTAGGGGGTGCTCAGTGTACAAGCAGAGGGGCTGGGTGTGTTCAGGGGCCAACCGTCATCATACATGTGAAGTTTCAAGTCAATCAGGCAAAGCATGAAGGAGTTATCATGACTTGATGTTCCATGGCAAAGGGTCAAAATGGCGGCACCATAGCGGCCACAACGTTCAACATAGAGAAAAGCTTTCGATAACTTTTGTTCAGTATCATCTTTGGATGCTGTCAAAGAAATTTGAAGTGCATTGGACAAAATCCCTGGGAGGAGTTCGTTCAAATACAACATGTGGAAATCACGCCAAAATGAGAAGAAAATTCAAAATGGCTGACTTCCTGTTTGGAGTAGACTCATGGTGCAAGAGACTTTTTTGTACGTCTATGCAAGTCACACATGTGTACCAATTTTCATCTCCCTACTCCAAAAAAACCCCATATGGGGAGGGTTTTTTGAAAGTTTCAAGGGGGCGCTATTGAGGCATTTTGCCCCGCCCATGGGCGATGCCCCTATGAATTGTAAGAAGTTGTCGTGCTTGACCTGTGTTTCAATTTTCATGATGACATGACAAAATTAAAGCCGTCAAAAGGAAGAACGTAATTTCATGGCGAATGGGCAATATTCAGCACGCCGCCACACGGATGCTGTTACTCGTAACTTCACAGCGATCATCGCCTACGTTCACCAACTTGTTCTTCATGTTTTAGAAGTGAAAGGAAGTTGATGGGGTTAAATATGTGACTTCAGTACCTATTTAAGTATAATGTTCATATGGCGAAGGGTCAAAATAGCGGGACCATAGCGGCCACACCCTTCGACATAGAGAAAAGCTTTCGATAACTTTTGGTCAGTATCATCTCTGGGTGATCTGTAACAAATTTGAAGTGCATTGGACAAAATCCCTAGGAGGAGTTCGTTCAAATGCAACATGTGGAAATCACGCCAAAATGAGAAGAAAATTCAAAATGGCCGACTTCCTGTTTGGAGTAGACCCATGGTGCAAGAGAGTTTTTTGTACGTCTATGCAAGTCACACGTGTACCAATTTTCATCTCCCTACTCCAAAAAAAAAAAACCCTTATGGGGAGGGGGTTTTGAAAGTTTCAAGGGGGCGCTATTGAGGCATTTTGCCCTGCCCATGGGCGACGCCCCTATGTATTGTAAGAGGTTGTCGTGCTCGACCTGTGTATCAATTTTCATGATGATGTGACAAAATTTAAGCCGTCAAAATGAAGAACGTAATTTCATGGCGAATGGGCAGTATTCGGTACGCCGCCACACGGACGCCGTTACTCGTAAATATGTGTACCGAATTTCGTGAGGCTACGACGAAAAAAGCCCAATGCGGAGGGGTTTTTGAAAATTTCTAGGGGGCTCTATTTCGAGATTTTTCTGCGACCACGTGCGACGCCCCCAAAATATCGAATTTTGGATCCGGCCGGACGACTTTGGAAAGTTTGGTGAGTTTTTGAGCATGGGAAGAGGCCGAAATTTCGATTTCAAGAGTCATAATAATAATAATAATAATAATAATAAACAGTGCAATTACAATAGGGTCCTCGTAGGATGTTGCCTACTCAGGCCCTAATAATAATAATACGCTGAGAAGTTGTATTTGGAAGAGTTTACAAAAAGCAGTTCCTGTTTTGTGACTGCATGGTGCTGCAGCCGTTAGCATTCGTGCTTCACAGCAAAAAGGTTCAGGGTTCAATTCCCCCTCAGCCCATTTCATTTCTGAGAGAAGTTTACAGGTTCTCCTTCCAGGTTCCTCCCACAATTAAAATGTGAAAACACGACTTGTACTGTTGGTGTCCAACAATATTATTATAATATAAAGTTGTTTTACTAGTTTTGGATGCCCTGCTTTGTACGAGGTCTGTTAGAAAAGTAACGGACCTTTTTATTTTTTTCAAAAACTATATGGATTTGATTCATATGTTTTTACGTCAGCCAAGCTTGAACCTTCGTGCGCAAGCGTTAATTTTTCCACACCTGTCGGTTGTGTCATTCGCCTGTGGGCAGGCTTTGAGTGAGCACTGCTCCACCCCTCTCGTCGTTGTTTCATTGCGAGGAAATGGCGGAATGATTTGGGCTTTTTTTCCATCAGAATTTTTTCAGAAACTGTTAGAGACAGGCAGCTGGAAACCATTTGAAAAATTTATCTGGCTTTCAGTGAAAATTTTACGGGCTTCACAGAGAATAAGGAGTGTTACTACAGCTTTAAGGACGGCCCACAATGGCGCATGGTGCGCCGCGCTATGAGCCGCCATCGAGAGGCAGAAACCACCACATCATTTCTAAACGGATGGCTGTGTGGAGCCGGGACCGTCGTGTACAATTTCTCTGGTTATCACAAGAGCTGGACATCAGCCATTTTCCGGCAGATTTCACTTTTAACAAGAGATTTTGTCATGGAAAGCTGCGCGGAGGCTTCGCGCGTCACGACTGATTCGTTGATGAAGCGAGACAAAGGAACACTTCCGTTTCGGAGTGTTAGAGGACAAGTTGGGACATGCCTATCTCGGCTTTCAGTGCTTACCAGTCGAGTGAGTATAAGAGAAATTGTGGAGAGCTGGTTGTGGTCAATCGGTTGCAGTATGTCCAGAACTCTGCTGTGAGGCTTCTGACCCACACCAACAGGAGAGCCCACATCATGCCTATCTTGGAATCCCTCCACTGGCTCCCTGTTGCCTCCAGAATTAATTTTAAAATCTTGGTTTTGACTTTCAGAGCACTACATGGTCAGGCTCCTGATTACATTGCTGACTTGATTCAGCCTTACACCTCAGCCGCAACCTCAGATCTTTAGGTCAGAACCTGTTGATGGTTCCTTGAACCTCTTTTAAAACTCGAAGAGACCGATCTTTTAAAGCCGTAGTGCCTCGTCTCTGGAACAAACTCCCTCTGTCCCTGCGATCCCTGGACTCTGTTGAGATGTTCAAAAAGCAACTAAAGACTCTTACTTTTTAAACAGGCTTTTCATGGCCAATAATCTTTTAGTTCTGAGTGTGTATTTTTACTGTATATTTTTATTGTTTTACCTTGTAAAGCGCTTTGTGACCCCTGTCTGTGAAAAGCGCTATATAAATAAAGTTTACTTACTTACTTACTTAAAATATGTTCTTCAGTCTGCATTGAGCCTGACATTAAAATAATTTTTTTTAAAAACTCCTAAGTAACCAGAATGAGTTAAAATCAGTATTAAAATAAGATGAATACAGTCCCAAAGGCATGAAATAGATTTGTTCTGTGGTATGAAAAAATATTGTGATCTTTAATTTAAACTTTCTTATTGTTATAATCTTCATAAATTGTCCACATTTAAAAACAAATATTCAAAAATTTACAACAGGCAGCAACACTGAATTTTCTGCCAGGTTATAGTTATTTCACCTTCACATTAAGAGACATTTGGTTGTTGTTCTTGTTCATTTGGAAGTTGTGTTTGGTTTTGTTTTTTCCCATTTTTGTCTGTGGGCAGGATCACTTCTGGAGCAGATCCCACTCACAGGGCAGATTTAGATTTTTCTCTCTCTTTTTGTTATTTATTTATTTTTAGGGTTACAGATCAGCTCGTTCAGTGATAAAAGAGCTTGGCCCAGATGGATCGCTGCCCCATCTGTAGACTCTCATCCGCTGCATACGAGGGACTCCGAGGATAATCACCAGCACCAACGGACTTCTAACAACTAACTTCTTTAAAGGTGCAAGTCGATTTTTTGACAGTTTCATTAATTTTTCCTTAAATATTACACTGTCCAGCCACACATAGAGGTACAAACTACTGGCCTTGGCAGAGGTCTGCAATCTGTGAGTGTATATTTAGTTTTCCATTGCATTTTTAAATTTGTATTTATGTCTGTCACAGCATCACCAGAACAAGAGAGAAAATTATTAAAAGAAATTACTGCTGCCCAATGACATACAGATATCAACTATCTTACATGTACTATTGATAATAACATTAAGGTTAAGAATAGGAATAGAAATAAAATGAAGAATAGGAATAGAAATAGAAATGGGAGTAAGAGCAGGAATAGGGGGAAAAAAATGAAGAATATGAATAAGTGTTTCTGACCCGCTGTCTGTTGTCTCGTCTGTGTCGCCGGTGGAGTTTGTCCTTCTCTTCCTCCAACTCATATCTTTATATCCCACGTGTCCGACATGCAAACAAACATGTTCTTATTTTCCATTGTTTCTTTTTTTCCCCCGTATAGTTCTGTAAGGAACAAGGGAGGTATTACAGTTATGACAAACTGATGTCATCTTTGATAATAAACATAATAGGACCCATTCAAATAATGTCTGCCTGGACGTGCTGACACTATGAACATAATCACACACAATAAACCCCAACTACTGCATTATGAGTCATGAAACAATGAGGGTTTTGTTTCACCAACTAAAATCCAAACACACCCTTCTGATGAAAATAATAATGATTTTATTTGTGTGGCACTTTCTAATTCTACATATAAATAACAGTCCATTGTGTATGAAACACTTTTGAAACAATTATACCATCACAGATGCTGGCTTTTGAACTTTGCACTGGTAACAATCTGAATGGTCTTTTTCCTCTTTTGTCCAGAGGACACAACGTCCATGATTTCCAAAAACAATTGAAGAGTTTAGATGCAAAACACAGTATCTCCAAAATCATACATTTTTAGATGAGGCCAACATGTACTTGGCTGTCAAGGGGACCATCAGTGTGCAAAATATGAAAGAACTTGAACAAACTGTTTCCATTTTATTGATGAAAGTCTATGCATTTCTGAATAGGGTTTCCTTTAAATCTCCATTTTCTACAGCATTTTTCTCCATTTGGAAAAAAAAAACACTTACTGGGTTTTGCAACTGAACTCTTCAATTTGAAATGTGGACTCATCAGACCACAGCACAGTTTTCCACTTTGCGTCTGTCCATTTCAAATGCACTCTGGCCCAGAGAAGGTGGCGGTGTTTCTGGATGTTGTTGAACTTTGTTAACTGACAATGGTTTTCTGAAGTGTTCCTGAGCCCATGCAGAAGGAAATAAGATCCTTTGCACAATGATGTCAGTTTTTAATGCAGTGCCGCCTGAGGGATCGAAGGTCATGGGCATTCAATGCTGGTTTTTGGCTTTGCCACTTACATGTACAAAGTTCTCTAGATTCTCTGAATCTTCTGATTATATTATGGACTGTAGATGATGGAATCCCTAAATTCCATGCAATTAAACATTGTGAAACATTGAATTGAATTGGGGTTGTATATTTATAAACGGGCAGGTGGTTAAGGTCTACCTGGAGCACGTACCATTTAGTCTCATTGGTGTTTCAAAGACCCATAGAGACACCATTGTCACTGCATGAGATCAGAGAAAGTGAGGTGGTTCAACACCTTCACCCCGTAGAGATTACGATGGCTGAGTCCAGGAAGTTCTTAAAAGCCTGAATCTTAGTCTTAATCTGGGACAACTGTAAACCCAGATAATGTGACTCCACAGTCCTGAGGATCGATTGTCACCAGCATCACCAGTGATACAGCTTGATGGTGGAGCATCACAGAGACCATTTCAGCTACAGTTTGCTAGAAGGCACATGGGAAACTTGAGGTTAGATCTGATTTGTTTTCTTGGATTCAAATTCTTCTGTTACCGTCCACCATGAAGCTTTGGATCACAGTTTGTCTGACCACAGCCACAGAATCCTTTAAGTCCTTCAGAGCTGTTGGGGTGTTTTTGAGAACTGCCTCCTTGAGTCAAATTGACCCCACAGCACCATCCTGTTTGTTTTTTAAAGATGGATGGAAATAAAGCCCAAGAACATGTTCATGTATCCACCTCCTGATGTGTCTAAAGAAAAGTGGCTGTGAAAGTGATGATTTTTCTTTACAAAATCCTTTATGTTTTGTTTGTGCAATTGCTTACGGCCTCTGAAAATGGAGGCACTGTGCATAAAAACAGCTAGAATTCTTGAATGGTTAATGTGTATTTCATTTTATTTATTTTTGATCAAACCCTTGAATTAAAGGTGAAAGTTGAGACTACAAACACATGTTGACTGTTTCATTACAGCTCCGTTGTGGTGGCGTCCAGAGACAAAATGTCCAAAAACAGTCAGTGTCCAAATACTTCTGACCCTGGTCGTTTGTTATTACTTTGACTTGCACACAGTTATTGTCACATCTCGCTGAGCCAGAAGAAACATCCCAGTGAACCAGGCTGGCAGCATTTTACTTATTGTTTCAAACTTGCACAGATGGTGAAGGAATGTTCCAAATTTTCCAGGAAGTCAGAAACCAGTGAACTCTGTCGCCGAGTGAGTCTCTCTGTCACTGCAGTCAGATTATTTATTTCCTCTTACAAGGTGCTGAGCACACGGCAAAATCACAGGCGTTAACACTCATACGTGTCTGTCTGTGAAGGCTTCAAATGCAAAACCCAGTATCTCCAAAACCATAAATTTTTAGTTGAGGCCAACATGAAAACATGTACTTGGCTGTCAAATGTGCAAAATATGAAAAAATTTGAACAAACTGTTTTCATTTAATTGATGAAAGTCTGTGCATTTCCAAATATGGTTTCTTTTAAATCTCCATTTTCAACTGCATTTTTTTCCATTAAAAAAAAATTTACTGGGTTGTGCATCTGAACTCCTCATGTGTTCACTCATTTCAGTGTTAAATTAATACTTTTGTAGTGTTAAGTTTAACATGGTCAGTGTTAATTTAACACTAGCACTGCTAATGTTAATGTAACACTGTAAGTGTTAATTTAAGACAGGTGATTTTGTGGTGCAATGACCCAAAAAGTCTCTGGGCCAACTGGAAATTATAGTACAGTATAGTATAGTATAGTATAGTACAGACAGACAGACAGTGATTTGGCGCTATATAAATGAAATGAAATTGAAATTAAAATACAGTATAGTATAGTATCATTGTTTTTTTGTTTTTTTTGTTCTGCCTGCCTGAACCCCACCCAGTAGTTTTATGTTGTGAACGAATTCAATAACTGACAAGAGACGGACTTCAAAAAACAGATGTTGTTTTGACAGATGTCTGCACTGAGAATAGAGTAATTTAATTACTGTTTTCTTCCACCGGTTAAATATAGTGAAGATTCATCCCATCCTGTCTATGGCTGATGCTGAGACCCTGATCCATGAGTTCATCTCTTCTAGATTGGACTACTGCAATGTTCTATTTTCTGGTTTACCGCAGTCCAGCATTAGGGCTCTCCAATTGGTTCAAAATGCTGCTGCCAGACTTTTGACACGAAGCAGAAAGTTTGACCACATTACACCCATTTTGGCGTCTCTTCACTGGCTTCCTGTCCCAGTGAGATCAGATTTTAAGGTTCTGCTACTAGTCTATAAAATTGTTCACAGACTGGCACCTCCCTACCTAGCTGACCTAATTAAACCCTACGTACCGGCCTGGGCTTTACGTTCTCAGGGTGCAGGACTACATTGTGTCCCTAGGGTGAATAAGAAGTCTGCGGGTCACAGAGCTTTCTCTTATCGTGCCCCTGTTCTGTGGAATGATCTCCCTGCATCAATAAAACAGTCAGATTCTGTGGAGACTTTCAAGTCCAGACTTAAGACGCACTTATTTTCCCTTTCATATTGCTAGCATACTGGTATATGTTACTATACTTTTTACTCTTAAATTCATTTTATTAGTAATTGGAGCGTGCCGCGGCCTCAATTTTACCTAAATTCTGGGTCTTTTAGTGAAGTTTAGGGCTAGTGGCCGGTGATCACCTTAGTATTTCCTGCTTTTCTTGTTGTTTAATGCTGACAAATTATACTGCATTTTTTGTCTTTCTGATGCCTGATTCTATTTTTTCTCTCTGTTTAAGGTGCAGCTCCATCCAAAGATGGGTGTGGTATTTGTGCTGGAGACAATCCTGCCCTGTGCACCAACAGCATTTCCTGTATATTCGTTTTGTGAATTGTTCTGTAATTTATGTCTGTATCATGGCTCAAGCAGAGGGTCACCCCTTTGAGTCTAGTCTGCTTGAGGTTTCTTCCTCAGAGGGAGTTTTTCCTTACCACTGTTGCTGTGGGGGTTGGTAAGGTTAGACCTTACCTGTGTGAAGCGCCTCGAGGCAACTCTGTTGTGACTTGGCGCTATATAAATGAAAATAAATTGAAATTGAAAAAATTGTCATAAAAGTTTGCCCCCCACCCATCTTCATCCTCACCCCCCTCCCCTATTCTCTGTGACATGTTTTTAGAAAAAAACATGACTGTTAATTCAAGCTTTCAATATCACAAAGTTACTTGTAACGTTTTTGGAAAATGGAGCCTGAGGCCGCGTATCCATATATGGCGTTTTCCCCGGTTCCCTGTTTGCTTTACCTTGTGACATGCCACGCAGAAAATGAACCTTCCTCTGGGTTATTGTGCATCTCAGGCTGTACCATGTGGACTCTTCCTCAAACAATGGAAACATCGGGTACAAGGCCAAGTCACCCAGTCAGTCCACAGGAAAACACTCAATGGATACGTGGCCTCATGCATGTGGCCATATTGTCACCCCTACCACAGGTAGCTAAAACGTGGCCCAAAACTGCCAAAACATGCCTTCCACATGCTCCATACACTAGATACCATTTCTGTAGATGGTGGCGTTTTTTCAGGGAAAAAAGTTATGAAAGGTCATTTTGTGGGAGCAAGGGGTCAGAGTAGGGTCAGACCCCTGTCTCCATGTGGCAAATACAGTTTTGTAGCTTTTCATGAATAAACATGTTAGGGCATGTTTGGCACTTCATTATCATGGTTGGTTTGTTTGCATATCTTGAAAATTGTCGATGTAACAGCCGTGTCTGCGTCCCCTACCCCCAAAAATATGCCCATTTTCCGAAAATCTCATTTTATCACAAAAAGGGGTTAATACATGACTTTAAGGAAAAATCAAAGGTGGCATCCACCCAGAGAGGGTTGGCCCACCTATGGGCTAATGATCAAGGGTGGATACCAGCTTGTAACTCAAAGTGATTTGGTATCTGTGATTTTGTGTCTCTACTATTCTGCTCGTTCCTGTGATGTGGATGTTGTGAAAAATGAACACCAACAGTGAAGACGTGATCATCACTTTGTGAAGGTGCACGGCGACATGCCCTCCACTGGCCTACATATCTTTTGTAGTTCACCGCTCCTTCAGGATAAACAATATGTGCGAGTGTTTTCTTTTTCCATGTTGGGGAACATGTTGCTTCTTGCACTTCTGTTGTGTTGTGGCTATTTGCACAGTGTCTGGATTTTTGGGTGCATTGTGGGAAAATTCAGCAGAGACGTTACCAAATTCAGTTTGCACCTTTTTTTTCCCCTCTGATTTGTTACCTGACGCAAACAGCGAGTTGATATTAATTCGGCACCCACGGTTCCTTAAACTACCCACAGTCACGGTTCATGTACAACCTGAACAACATTTGGAGCCTGAAATCTGTCAGTTGCCTGACAGATGTGCCTCTTTGTCTTGCAACAATCACATCAATTTGTTATTGGATACCATAAAGCGTGGCAGAAAATGGTTGTTGTCATGGCAATCCCTCAGTGCTGAGGGTTGTGTCTTGGTAGATTCCTGGATGGGGTGGTGGAATTCTAACTCCAGGATCGATCCAGAGACAAACACAGGGTCCTTGACAGATCCTGAGCCTTGTCTGATGGCTTGGAAATCCCAGACGATCTGAGGACCTGCTGCAGCCTTCATCCACCTTCACAGTTGTTGGGCTACAAGCCATCACGTCTGAGTCGCCGCTGAGGACTTCTTGTTTCACCAGAACCCAGTTAGCCATCTCATGTTCAGGGTTGCTGCTGGGCCTTCATGGCTACCATAGAGGCAGTGGGTGACACAAAGTCCCCACTATATTTCACCCCAACAGGCAATCAGTCCCCTACTTGATCCGTTACCCAGGTGTCACGATGTGGAGCAGGGGTTGGATTTGGACACCCAGTGTAACATGGTACCATATCAGTAACCACTTTGTAAAAATGCTGCATGTGCTATAAATTATATCTGTGTTCACATTTTCTCAGTCTGTGAGATGTTCTTTTACCTGTTGACCTGATGCAGGTGGGTTTTTTTTTTTTGGTATTTGTTTGTTTGTTTTAATTTGGAAGCGTTGTGGCCTGTCTCAGCTACCGCACAATCACATTTTAATGCTGACTGGGAATAAAGACGAGGACACATTCCTGATGTTAATTTCATGAATCTCCAATGACAGCTGTAGATTTTTTACACACTGTTGGTTCTCGTCTCTCCTCCAACATCACAGAGCCCAGTTCCAGTCTGAAACAGTTCTTGACAATTTGGAAAGAAATGGTAGTTATAAGATCAGATAAGACTTTATCCCACACCAGAGAAATTCATTTATTACAGCAGTGTGATCAGACAAGCAACAAAAACAGATAAGTATTAAAAAAAAAGAACACAAACAGAAAATACAGAACATACAGAATATAGAAAAGACGGTTATGGAGTCTGAAGGCTGACAGGATGATATTCATTGCACCAGTAAATAGTTTTCAATTCATCTTATTTTGTCTTTTGTTGTCTGAATATAATTTAAAAACTGTTTTTTACTATTTTTTAAATGCATTCTTTCTGTCACATTTATGAACAATGGAAAAAAAATTCTAACATATTAACCAGTAAACTAGTGACATCTGGTGGCATGTTGATTGATGTAACGGAGCATCTCGGTTCATTCTGAACTTCAACTGAGATCCAAATTTTAGCAGATAAGTAAATTAGAATTTTCTAGACAACACAGGTTGAACTTTTGATTAAAGGCTAAAATTACAGATAAGTTGCTGACTGCAGACTCTGACCTGAAGGATTTGTATCTGTTGTTGGTTTTCAAGAGAACTGCTGCATTAAGAGCAAAGAGGGGAACCTACCAGGAACTGAAGTGCTCCTGGTAGGTTGTCTGAGGGGGGCGCTGTTGCTGGAAAGCAGAGCTGTGATGGAGGATGGTCAGTGCACGGAGGGCGCGGAGGTCAAAGCCCTGCTGGTAGTCTTCACCCTGCTGGTCTGGAGGTTGACATGATGGAAGGAGTGCCTGAGACGCCACAGTGGCACCATTAGAGCTGGAATACAGCAAGAGAAGTCAACTGGTTAATTCCAGAATAATATCTGGACTCAGCTGCTGTCTCTGTTCCACTACACAAGCAACAAGAATGAGCAACCAGAGCAAGAACAGTCAGTTCTGGTCAGTCCCCAGCTTCTAAATGGTGGCACTCTTACCCACAAGACTTAGAGTGGACAACGTGGACTCTACCCAGCTGTCCCAGGTACAACCCACCAATATCCTTCCCCTGGCGTGATGCTCTGGGGTGGAAAACAAGAAAAACATTCACTTTAAGACAATAATTTTCACAGAATTATGTATAACATTAAAAACCCTTTAAAGTTAGGGAAATGAACAAAATAGGACTAAGGACAGAACCTTGAGGGACACCATAACTGAGATGAACAGATGAGGACACTGTTGTGTGTTGGGGGGTGTGGCTGGATATTTTGGTGTTCTTTTCTTTTCTTTGCTCTCCAGGTGGCATGAGAACTGTTTTGTCTGTGGAGAAGGTGCTGGCTGAAGAATCCTTCACCCTCATCAACATCATGTGTAGCACCTGTGAATGGTGCTCACATGCAACCTTAAAGACTTTCAGCTGAGGCAGATAATTGGATGGCGTTCTGCATTTAAGTCATGTGTGATTCAAACAGAACTGCCGGGAACTCGACCTTGTGATGTTCGTTTGTGAGACGCTGAGGACCGCGCCTGGGTTTGACACATCGAGCCCGTGAAGCAAGGAAGGGTGAGGGACACATGCTGTCAGCACACATCAAAGGTGATTAAGTGTTTGACTAATTGTTGATAGTAACTTGGTATTTTGTTACGCAGTATACTTGATTTGTGATGAGGATTGTGCAGCTCGCTTCTCACTGCTGTGGCGTGCGGACAAGTGGTCCTCCACCTGTTGTGAGAAGCTGCTTATTTGCATAAAGCTTAAAATACAGATCTGTATGTGTTGCTGATAGTGTGTGTCTTTTGAAGGATATTAGTTGTAACTGCTAACTTACCTCACCTCTTCTATGCTTCGCAGAGAGTCGGTTTGTCGTGTCCACCTGGGGGGTGTTTGGCAGTGGTAGTGGGTCCAGGAGCGCCGGGCTTCGATCCTTTTGGGCACTGGAGAGCGTGCCAGCCTTCACTCCACCAGAGGGACGCTATTTCTGTTTTTACACTTTTTATGCACCAGCGGGGGAAATAAATATATTGTTTTTGGAACCGCTTTTCTGGTTATTTGTAGCGCTGGGTTCCGTCTGACGCAGGTCCGCTCCTCAACCCGCGTCGACACATAACAGACACAAAGTTACCAACGACAATAAATATTGTTGGTTACAATAAATATTCAAGTTGGGGGCAGTTGATGGGATTTATTTGTACACAGGAGTGAGGCGACGCTGCACGTCACCAAATGATGCCACGGAGCTCCCTGACTCCTCACATACCGGTGCAACGGGCTACTGGCCAAGTGTAAAAATGTGACAACTAGGAAGTGAGAATTTTGAGGGCAGTCATGTGACTCGTTTTAGGAAGTGTTTGCTGAAGCTCATGCAGTGAAACTTTGTCGTGGCTTTTGTTGTTGACTGATTTTCTGTTACCCCAAACAAAACCTGATCAAAGACCAAGCAGCCTGTCTGTGGTCATCCACTGGAATGCCCAAAAGGAACGAGGCCTAAAGTTACAAGTTAAATGTGCACACGCCCAGAGTCTGCAGAGACACACACAGAGTGCTGACGGGCTTTTCTTCCCGCTGACCTGAAGGCCTTCAGAGTTGCCGTGTCGAGACTCCTGGGGTCCTGAGACTCTCTGAACTCATGCAACCTCAGAGCGACACCAGATCCTGCCATCACGAGGAGCCCAGATCAGGATCAAAGTCTGGTCCAAACAGGGATGACAAGGCTGATTCAACACAGAACCACAGCAAGACAGGTTCTGGAACACGGGCAAGAAACACACACATTAGATCTATTTATATTTAATACACGACTCCACAGCAACACAAAATACAAAAATGAACGGACATAAAAAACATGTCAGTCTTATAATACTGATCCTGTTGTTAATACAAAGTAAAACAGACGCTGTGCAGTTGTTGTGATTGCATTCAACACTATAAGCATGCAAAATGTGTTTTTCTTTTTTAAAGAACTGAAGCAAGTGCACGAGGACGTGTGTGTGCCTGAAACATGAAGGAATACAGCGAGAATCCTCAAAGTCCACAACAATCTATTTACTGTGATACGTTCAGAGTTTGTGCTCTTTATGTGATAAAAGGCTCACCGTCGTACTGCTGCTGTCTGTCACAGACACTGTCTTTAAAAGTCAACAGACGATGGAACAAAGTATGAATCTAACGTCTCTGGATTATTATCATAATTATTATTAATATTTATTATTATTAGCAAAGTTACGTTGCACATTTAAAAAGGCAACATGTCAATTTTCTGTTTTCAAAGAATAATTTGTCATCAGTCTCTCACCTCAACTTCTTTTAACTTTTTCTTCTTTCTCTCCTTTTGTTTTATCCTTTTCTCTTTTGTTGATTTCTCTCCTTTCTCTTGTTCTCTTTTCTTCTGCTTTCTCCTTTTGTCTCCTTTGCTCGTCTTCTCTCTTTTATTTCTTCTCCCCAGTCCTTTCTTTCTTTCTTTCTACTTCTATAGCCATTTTTCTTCTCTTTATTTTCTTCTCTTCCCTTTTTCGTTTTCTCTTTTTCTCGTTTCTTCTCTGTAAGTGATCCAGAACAGAGAAACCGAACACTGACAAAACAAACTGAGACATGATCCTTCTCCATCTCTCTCACCATCACTGTCTCACTCTTCATCTCTCTTCCTCCCTCCCTCAGTCTTTATTGATCCAAATAGGAAATGTATGTTTAAATGTCACATCAAAGCAGAACCAGACATAGAAAACAGATCAGCTGTGTGTGAGCTTCATGTAAAAAATAAGATAAAGAAGTCAATGTTGGGAAAGTGTAGTGACACGGACCCACAACAGGGGGCGCAAATGAACGACCAATAGATGAGCCAAAAAGTAACAATTTAATGTTGTGAAATGTGCACAACGAATATACAGAATATATTCAGAATATGATTACAGTCAATCCACAAAGGTGACGTGTGGGCAGGCTCGAGGATAGAAGACGTCTGTCCTGAGAAGAGCCGGAACCACACGATTTCCGCCGCCACAGAACCTGGTGAATACTGGAGCCGCCAAGTCCCGAATTCCCAGGTGATCACCGTCCCCGACTGTCGGATCTGGTACTGCTGGCGAGAACAAAGACAGTCAAGTGTGGGTGTGTGCACACCCCGTAACAACAACGGTGGGAATGCCACCTCCACCTCTCACTCAATATGTTGCAGAGTACCGCAGTGATTCCTCAGGGGAAAAGAGTGCCGTCCTGCACTCACTCAGCCTCCACAGAAAGAGGGACCGGTACTCCTGCAAACACTCACAATATACAGATATAGAAAACACAAACGGCTGAGGATATTACCTCCAATGAAGTATGATATCTCGGCGATGAGGTGGAGATGACGTCTGGGTTTTATGGAGTGAGATGATGAAGAATGAGGGACAGCTGTCACTCCCGGCTGTGTCCGTGGCGGCAGCGCCCTCTCGTGCCTGAAGCCCGCACTTCAGACAGGGCGCCCTCTGATGGTGGGCCAGCAGTACCTCCTCTTCTGGCAGCCCACACACAACAGTCAATCTGAAAAAAGTACATTTAAAAAGTTATAATGTAAGTTCAGAATTTTGGTAGAAAATATTTTGCATACATACAGTGAGGAAAATAAGTATTTGAACACCCTGCGATTTTGCAAGTTCTCCCACTTAGAAATCATGGAGGGGTCTGAAATTTTCATCTTAGGTTCATGTCCACTGTGAGAGACATAATCTAAAAAAAAAAAATAAAAAATCCGGAAATCACAATGTATGATTTTTTTAATAATTTATTTGTATGTTACTGCTGCAAATAAGTATTTGAACACCTGTGAAAATCAATGTTAATAATCAGAACAGTACCCTTTGTTTGCAATTACAAAGGTCAAACGTTTCCTGTAGTTTTTCACCAGGTTTGCACACACTGCAGCAGGGATTTTGGTCCACTCCTCCATACAGATTTTCTCTAGATCAGCCAGGTTACTGGGCTGTCGCTGAGAAACACAGAGTTTGAGCTCCCTCCAAAGATTTTCTATTGGGTTTAGGTCTGGAGACTGGCGAGGCCACTCCAGGACCTTGATATGCTTCTTACGGAGCCACTCCTTGGTTATCCTGGCTGTGTGCTTCTGGTCATTGTCATGTTGGAAGACCCATCCACGACCCATCTTCAATGCTCTAACTGAGGGAAGGAGGTTGTTCCCCAAAATCTCACAATACATGGCCCCGGTCATCCTCTCCTTAATACAGTGCAGTCGTCGTGTCCCATGTGCAGAAAAACACCCCCAAAGCATGATGCTTCCACCCCCCATGCTTCACAGTAGGGACGGTGTTTTTGGGATGGTACTCAGCATTCTTCTTCCTCCAAACACGGCGAGTGGAATTAAGAGGAAAAAGTTCTATTTTGGTCTCATCTGACCACATAACTTTCTCCCATGAGTCCTCTGGATAATCATGGGTGAACTTAAGACGGGCCTGGACGTGTGCTGATTTAAGCAGGGGAACCTTCCGTGCCATGCATGATTTTAACCCATGACGTCTTAGTGTATTACCCACAGTAACCTTGGAAACAGTGGTGCCAGCTCTCTTCAGGTCATTGATCAGCTCCTCCCATGCAGTTCTGGGCTGATTCCTCACCTTTCTTAGGATCATTGATAGGCCATGAGGTGGGATCTTGCATGGAGCCCCAGTCCGAGGGAGATTGACAGTCATGTTTAGCTTCTTCCATTTTCTAATAATTGCTCCAACAGTTGATCTTTTTTCACCAAGCTGCTTGGCAATTGCCCCGTAGCCCTTTCCAGCCTTGTGGAGGTCTACAGTTTTGTCTCTGGTGTCTTTGGACAGCTCTTTGGTCTTAGCCATGTTAGTAGTTGGAGTCTTACTGATTGTGTGGGGTGGACAGGTGTCTTTATGCAGAAAACGACCTCAAATAGGTGCTTCTGATTTGGAATAATAAGTGGAGTGGAGGTGGACTTTTTAGAGGTGGACTAACAGGTCTTTGAGGGCCAGAATTTCTGCTGATTGGCAGGTGTTGAAATACTTGCAGCAGTAACATGCAAATAAAGTATTAAAAAAATCATACATTGTGATTTCCGGATTTTTTTTGTTTTTAGATTATGTCTCTCCCAGTGGACATGCACCTAAGATGAAAATTTCTGACCCCTCCATGATTTCTAAGTGGGAGAACTTAGAAAATCGCAGGGTGCTGAAATACTTATTTTCCTCACTGTAACTGAACTTTTTTGGTTGGTCCTACAACACAAAGTCATAATTTAATGAAAATAGAAAAGACATCATTTTATAGAAATAAATACTATCTACATGAGAAGGAAAATACATACACCCCTATAAGGTTGTTGTCAAAGTAAAATTATTATTTTACTACAAAAATTACAACAGTCATATAAAACCTTCAATTTCAGAAGAAAAAATAGACAAAAACAATACTAGATTTTAAATGGTCTTTATCAATTTTACTGCACAGTATTATAAGATTACAGATTACGTCCAGGCTTCCTCACACCGTCAGTGGGTCTGTTCCCACGACAATGACCATTCCAAGTGCAGACCTCACAGCTCCAGGCCTGGCATCTCACAGGCAGTCCGGCACCCTGCCGTTTGTAGCAGTCAGTCCTACAATCCTAAGCAGCGTTATACATACCTCAGACAGAGAGAAAAAGGGGAGATTCATCGGCAGTAAATCGACAGGAAAGCAGAGAAATTGATGAGGTGATTGTGGGCCGCAAGCCCTAAGCGTCACTAACAGACCCAGAGTTTAGATAAAGTTGAGGCTGAGACATGTTCTGTTGCTAATAAAATGACTTTAATTGGACAGGAAGCATAGTACCATCTTATGGCAGCGTGCTAACCATATGAGAGGGAGAATAGATGCACCTTAACTTTGGACTTGAAAGTCTGAATCTGACTGTTCTATTGATGTAGGGAGATCTCATATACAACCCCTGGCAATAATTATGGAATCACCGGCCTCTGAGGATGTTCATTCATTTGTTTAATTTTGTAGAAAAAAGCAGATCACAGACATGACACAAAACTAAAGTCATTTCAAATGGCAATTTCTGGTTTTAAGAAACACTATAAGAAATCAGGAAAAAAAATTGTGGCAGTCAGTAACGGTTACTTTTTTAGACCAAGCAGAGGAAAAAAAAAATATGGACTCACTCAATTCTGAGGAATAAATTATAGAATCACCCTGTAAATTTTCATCCCCAAAACTAACACCTGCATCAAATCAGATCTGCTCATTAGTCTGCATCTAAAAAGGAGTGATCACACCTTGGAGAGCTGTTGCACCAAGTGGACTGACATGAATCATGGCTCCAACACGAGAGATGTCAATTGAAACAAAGGAGAGGATTATCAAACTCTTAAACGATGGTAAATCATCACACAATGTTGCAAAAGATGTTGGTTGTTCACAGTCAGCTGTGTCTAAACTCTGGACCAAATACAAACAACATTGGAAGGTTGTTAAAGGCAAACATACTGGTAGACCAAGGAAGACATCAAAGCATCAAGACAGAAAACTTAAAGCAATATGTCTCAAAAATCGAAAATGCACAACAAAACAAATGAGGAATGAATGGGAGGAAACTGGAGTCAACGTCTGTGACCGAACTGTAAGAAACCGCCTAAAGGAAATGGGATTTACATACAGAAAAGCTAAATGAAAGCCATCATTAACACCTAAACAGAAAAAAACAAGGTTACAATGGGCTAAGGAAAAGCAATCGTGGACTGTGGATGACTGGATGAAAGTCATATTCAGTGATGAATCTCGAATCTGCATTGGGCAAGGTGATGATGCTGGAACTTTTTTTTGGTGCCGTTCCAATGAGATTTATAAAGATGACTGCCTGAAGAGAACATGTAAATTTCCACAGTCATTGATGATATGGGGCTGCATGTCAGGTAAAGGCACTGGGGAGATGGCTGTCATTACATCATCAATAAATGCACAAGTTTACGTTGATATTTTGGACACTTTTCTTATCCCATCAATTGAAAGGATGTTTGGGGATGATGAAATCATTTTTCAAGATGATAATGCATCTTGCCATAGAGCAAAAACTGTGAAAACATTCCTTGCAAAAAGACACATAGGGTCAATGTCATGGCCTGCAAATAATCCGGATCTTAATCCAATTGAAAATCTTTGGTGGAAGTTGAAGAAAATGGTCCATGACAAGGCTCCAACCTGCAAAGCTGATCTGGCAACAGCAATCAATCAATCAATTTTATTTATATAGCAGCAAATCACAACAAACAGTTGCCCCAAGGCGCTTTATATTGTAAGGCAAAGCCATACAATAATTACAGAAAAACCCCCACTGTCAAAACGACCCCCTGTGAGCAAGCACTTGGCGACAGTGGGAAGGAAAAACTCCCTTTTAACAGGAAGAAACCTCCAGCAGAACCAGGCTCAGGGAGGGGCAGTCTTCTGCTGGGACTGGTTGGGGCTGAGGGAGAGAACCAGGAAAAAGACATGCTGTGGAGGGGAGCAGAGATCAATCACTATTGATTAAATGCAGAGTGGTGCATACAGAGCAAAAAGAGAAAAACACTCAGTGCATCATGGGAACCCCCCAGCAGTCTAAGTCTATAGCAGCATAACTAAGGGATGGTTCAGGGTCACCTGATCCAACCCTAACTATAAGCTTTAGCAAAAAGGAAAGTTTTAAGCCTAATCTTAAAAGTAGAGATGGTGTCTGTCTCCCTGATCTGAATTGGGAGCTGGTTCCACAGGAGAGGAGCCTGAAAGCTGAAGGCTCTGCCTCCCATTCTACTCTTACAAACCCTAGGAACTACAAGTAAGCCTGCAGTCTGAGAGCGAAGCGCTCTATTGGGGTGATATGGTACTATGAGGTCCCTAAGATAAAATGGGACCTGATTATTCAAGACCTTATAAGTAAGAAGAAGAATTTTAAATTCTATTCTAGAATTAACAGGAAGCCAATGAAGAGAGGCCAATATGGGTGAGATATGCGCTCTCCTTCTAGTCCCTGTTAGTACTCTAGCTGCAGCATTTTGAATTAACTGAAGGCTTTTCAGGGAACTTTTAGGACAACCTGATAATAATGAATTACAATAGTCCAGCCTAGAGGAAATAAATGCATGAATTAGTTTTTCAGCATCACTCTGAGACAAGACCTTTCTAATTTTAGAGATATTGCACAAATGCAAAAAAGCAGTCCTACATATTTGTTTAATATGCACATTGAATGACATATCCTGATCAAAAATGACTCCAAGATTTCTCACAGTATTACTAGAGGTCAGGGTAATGCCATCCAGAGTAAGGATCTGGTTGGACACCATGTTTCTAAGATTTGTGGGGCCAAGTACAATAACTTCAGTTTTATCTGAGTTTAAAAGCAGGAAATTAGAGGTCATCCATGTCTTTATGTCTGTAAGACAATCCTGCAGTTTAGCTAATTGGTGTGTGTCCTCTGGCTTCATGGATAGATAAAGCTGGGTATCATCTGCGTAACAATGAAAATTTAAGCAATGCTGTCTAATAATACTGCCTAAGGGAAGCATGTATAAAGTGAATAAAATTGGTCCTAGCACAGAACCTTGTGGAACTCCATAATTAACCTTAGTCTGTGAAGAAGATTCCCCATTTACATGAACAAATTGTAATCTATTAGATAAATATGATTCAAACCACCGCAGCGCAGTGCCTTTAATACCTATGGCATGCTCTAATCTCTGTAATAAAATTTTATGGTCAACAGTATCAAAAGCAGCACTGAGGTCTAACAGAACAAGCACAGAGATGAGTCCACTGTCTGAGACCATAAGAGGATCATTTGTAACCTTCACTAATGCTGTTTCTGTACTATGATGAATTCTAAAACCTGACTGAAACTCTTCAAATAGACCATTCCTCTGCAGATGATCAGTTAGTTGTTTTACAACTACCCTTTCAAGAATTTTTGAGAGAAAAGGAAGGTTGGAGATTGGCCTATAATTAGCTAAGATAGCTGGGTCAAGTGATGGCTTTTTAAGTAATGGTTTAATTACTGCCACCTTAAAAGCCTGTGGTACATAGCCAACTAATAAAGATAGATTGATCATATTTAAGATCGAAGCATTAAATAATGGTAGGGCTTCCTTGAGCAGCCTGGTAGGAATGGGGTCCAATAGACATGTTGATGGTTTGGATGAAGTAACTAATGAAAATAACTCAGACAGAACAATCTGAGAGAAAGAGTCTAACCAAATACCGGCATCACCGAAAGCAGCCAAAGATAACGATACGTCTTTGGGATGGTTATGAGTAATTTTTTCTCTAATAGTTAAAATTTTATTAGCAAAGAAAGTCATGAAGTCATTACTAGTTAAAGTTAAAGGAATACTCGGCTCAATAGAGCTCTGACTCTTTGTCAGCCTGGCTACAGTGCTGAAAAGAAACCTGGGGTTGTTCTTATTTTCTTCAATTAGTGATGAGCAGTAAGATGTCCTAGCTTTACAGAGGGCTTTTTTATAGAGCAACAGACTCTTTTTCCAGGCTAAGTGAAGATCTTCTAAATTAGTGAGATGCCATTTCCTCTCCAACGGGTTATCTGCTGTAAGCTGCGAGTTTGTGAGTTATACCACAGAGTCAGGCACTTCTGATTTAAAGCTCTCTTTTTCAGAGGAGCTACAGCATCCAAAGTTGTCTTCAGTGAGGATGTAAAACTATTGACGAGATACTCTATCTCACTTACAGAGTTTAGGTAGCTACTCTGCACTGTGTTGGTATATGGCATTAGAGAACATAAAGAAGGAATCATATCCTTAAACCTAGTTACAGTGCTTTCTGAAAGACTTCTAGTGTAATGAAACTTATTCCCCACTGCTGGGTAGTCCATCAGAGTAAATGTAAACGTTATTAAGAAATGATCAGACAGAAGGGAGTTTTCAGGGAATACTGTTAAGTCTTCTATTTCCATACCATAAGTCAGAACAAGATCTAAGATATGATTAAAGTGGTGGCTGGACTCATTTACATTTTGAGCAAAGCCAACTGAGTCTAATAATAGATTAAATGCAGTGTTGAGGCTGTCATTCTCAGCATCTGTGTGGATGTTAAAATCGCCCACTATAATTATCTTATCTGAGCTAAGTACTAAGTCGGACAAAAGGTCCGAAAATTCACAGAGAAACTCACAGTAACGACCAGGTGGACGATAGATAATAACAAATAAAACTGGTTTTTGGGACTTCCAATTTGGATGGACAAGACTAAGAGTCAAGCTTTCAAATGAATTAAAGCTCTGTCTGGGTTTTTGATTAATTAATAAGCTGGAATGGAAGATTGCTGCTAATCCTCCGCCTCGGCCCGTGCTACGAGCATTCTGACAGTTAGTGTGACTCAAGGGTGTTGACTCATTTAAACTAACATATTCATCCTGCTGTAACCAGGTTTCTGTAAGGCAGAATAAATCAATATGTTGATCAATTATTATATCATTTACTAACAGGGACTTAGAAGAGAGAGACCTAATGTTTAATAGACCACATTTAACTGTTTTAGTCTGTGGTGCAGTTGAAGGTGCTATATTATTTATTCTTTTTGAATTTTTATGCTTAAATAGATTTTTGCTGGTTATTGGTGGTCTGGGAGCAGGCACCGTCTCTACGGGGATGGGGTAATGAGGGGATGGCAGGGGGAGAGGAGCTGCAGAGAGGTATGTAAGACTACAACTCTGCTTCCTGGTCCCAACCCTGGATAGTCACGGTTTGGAGGATTTAAGAAAATTGGCCAGATTTCTAGAAATGAGAGCTGCTCCATCCAAAGTGGGATGGATGCCGTCTCTCCTAACAAGACCAGGTTTTCCCCAGAAGCTTTGCCAATTATCTATGAAGCCCACCTCATTTTTTGGACACCACTCAGACAGCCAGCAATTCAAGGAGAACATGCGGCTAAACATGTCACTCCCGGTCCGATTGGGGAGGGGCCCAGAGAAAACTACAGAGTCCGACATTGTTTTTGCAAACTTACACACCGATTCATGTTAATTTTAGTGACCTCCGATTGGCGTAACCGGGTGGCATTACTGCCGACGTGAATTACAATCTTACCAAATTTACGCTTAGCCTTAGCCAGCAGTTTCAAATTTCCTTCAGTGTCGCCTGCTCTGGCCACCGGAAGACAATTGACTATGGTTGCTGGTGTCGCTAACTACACATTTCTCAAAACAGAGTCGCCAATAACCAGAGTTTGATCCTCGGCGGGTGTGTCGTCGAGTGGGGAAAAACGGTTAGAAATGTGAACGGGTTGGCGGTGTACACGGGGCTTCTGTTTAGAACTACGCTTCCTCCTCACAGTCACCCAGTCGGCCTGCTTTCCCGGCTGCTCGGGATCTGCTGGAAGGGAACTAACGGCGGCTAAGCTACCTTGGTCCGCACCGACTACAGGGGCCTGGCTAGCTGTAGAATTTTCCACGGTGCGGAGCCGAGTCTCCAATTCGCCCAGCCTGGCCTCCAAAGCTACAAATAAGCTACACTTATTACAAGTACCATTATTGCTAAAGGAGGCCGAGGAATAACTAAACATTTCACACCCAGAGCAGAAAAGTGCGGGAGAGACAGGAGAAGCCACCATGCTAAACCGGCTAAGAGCTAGTAGCTGCGCTAAGCTAGTGGATTCCTAAAAACACACAAAATGAATAATGTGTAAATAATTTAGAGGTGATTCAGCAGAGAGAGTGCTTTAGTTAAGGCACGTAAAGATTACACTGTGAAACAAATCGTTATCTAGGTAACTAGATCAATCTAACTGCGCAGATTAAACAGCTAACAGATACAGAAAAACACCGCTGTGCTCTGGAACAGGAAGTGATACAATACCGCAGTGAGAGCCAACCAACAGTAGAGACAAGCAAGAGCAAGAGAAAGTTGGAGCCAGATTGATGAAGAGTACTGTTTGTCACTCATTAAGTCCATGCCTCAGAGACTGCAAGCTGTTATAAAAGCCAGAGGTGGTGCAACAAAATACTAGTGATGTGTTGGAGCGTTCTTTTGTTTTTCATGATTCCATAATTTTTTCCTCAGAATTGAGTGATTCCATATTTTTTTCCCTCTACTTGGTCTAAAAAAGTAACCGTTACTGACTGCCACAATTTTTTTCCTGATTTCTTATAGTGTTTCTTAAAGCCAGAAAGTTGCCATTTGAAATGACTTTAGTTTTGTGTCATGTCTGTGATCTGCTTTTTTCTACAAAATTAAACAACTGAATGAACATCCTCCGAGGCCGGTGATTCCATAATTTTTGCCAGGGGTTGTATATATATATATATATATAGTGAGGAAAATAAATAATTGAACACCCTGCGATTTTGCAAGTTCTCCCACTTAGAAATCATGGAGGGGTCTGAAATTTTTATCTTAGGTGCATGTCCACTGTGAGAGACATAATCTAAAAAAAAAAAAAAAAAAAAAAATCCGGAAATCACAATGTATGATTTTTTTAATAATTTATTTGTATGTTACTGCTGCAAATAAGTATTTGAACACCTGTGAAAATCAATGTTAATATTCGGTACAGTACCCTTTGTTTGCAATTACAGAGCTCAAATGTTTCCTGTAGTTTTTCACCAGGTTTTCACACACTGCAGCAGAGATTTTGGTCCACTCCTCCATACAGATCTTCTCTAGAGCTTTCAGGTTTGGAGTTTCAGCTCCCTCCAAAGATTTTCTGTTGAGTTCAGATCTGGAGACTGGCCAGGCCACTCCAAGACCTTGAAATGCCCTCCTTAGTTGCCCTGGCTGTGTGTTTGGGGTCATTGTCATGCTCGAAGACCCAGCCATGACCCATCTTCAATGCTCTTACTGAGGGAAGGAGGTTGTTTGCCAAAATCTCACAATACATGACCCCATCCATCCTCCCTTCAATACGGTGCAGTCGTCCTGTTCCCTTTGCAGAAGAGCACCCCCAGAGTATGATGTTTCCACCCCCATGCTTCATGGTTGGGATGGTTTTCTTGGGGTTGTTCTCATCCTCTAAACATGGTAAGTGGAGTTGATTCCAAAAAGCTCTATTCTGGTCTCATCTGACCACATGACCTTCTCCCATGCCTCCTCTGGATCATCCAGATGGTCACTGGTGAACTTCAAACGGGCCTGGACATGTGCTGGCTTGAGCAGGGGGACCTTGCTGCCCTGCAGGATTTTAAACCATGACAGCATCATGTGTTACTAATGTAATCTTTGTGACTGTGGTCCCAGCTCTCTTCAGGTCATTGACCAGGTCCTCCTGTGTAGTTCTGAGCTTTCTCAGAATCATCCTTACCCCACAAAGTGAGATCTTGCATGAAATCCCAGACCAAGGGAGATCGACAGTCATCTTGTGTTTCTTCCACTTTCTAATAAATAATCATAACAGTTGTTGTCTTCTACCAAGCTGCTTGCCTGTTGTCCTGTAGTCCATCCCAGCCTTGAGCAGGTCTACAGTTTTGTCCCTGGTGTCCTTAGACAGCTCTTTGGTCTTGGCTATGGTGGACAGGTTGGAGTGTGATTGATTGAGTGTGTGAACAGGTGTCTTTTATACAGGCAACAAGTTCAAACAGGTGCAATTAATACAGGTAAAGAGTGCAGAATAAGAGGGCTTCTTAAAGAAAAATTAACAGGTCTGTGAGAGACTGAATTCTTGTTGGTTGGTAGGGGGTCAAATACTTATTTGCAGCAGTAACATACAAATAAATTACTAAAAAATCATACATTGTTATTTCCAGATTTTTATTTTTATTTATTTATTTAGATTATGTCTCTCACAGCGGACATGAACCTAAGATGAAAATTTCAGACCCCTCCATGATTTCTAAGTGGGAGAACTTGCAAAACCGCAGGGTGTCCAAATACTTATTTTCCTCACTGTGTGTCTGTGCCAATTCAACAT
Organism: Thalassophryne amazonica; assembly: GCF_902500255.1. Taxonomy (NCBI): domain Eukaryota; kingdom Metazoa; phylum Chordata; class Actinopteri; order Batrachoidiformes; family Batrachoididae; genus Thalassophryne; species Thalassophryne amazonica. The sequence continues at coordinate 4,114,776 of NC_047117.1, read as the reverse complement.
GCAGATCATCTTGGATTTGCTGTGGCGACCCCAAGTGCAAACAAGGGAGCAGCCGAAGGGACTTACTTTTTATATACATACATATGTGTGTGTGTGTGTGTGTCAAGCTGGAGTTTGTTTTTTTGTCCATCCACCGTAAATCTCACAAAGCACAAATCTTACTGATACACTTGAACTGTGCGGCACTTTGATATCACTGCATGAGAATATGTTTGAACTTTCACCTTCTAGATCATGGTGACCTTCACACTTTTATCTTGACCTGAGCTGGAAGAGCACATCATCTACAACTTCCCTTTTAAGGTTTGATTTGTTATTGCACATCAATATTTGGATTTGATTTTTGTTAAATGCACTGATTGTTTGCTTCACACCTGGATGTTGTTCTTTTTTAAAATTATTATTATTATTTTTAGAGGGATCATTCCTTCAAAGGAGGCAGACACCTACAGATTGTATCTGCAAACTGTTTGATTTTATGATCTGGCAATGAAAGAGTCTTCAACTCAGACTGAATAGTTATTTCACATGCTGATTAATGCAAAGCAGCAGCAGTCTGCAGCCTGCAGCCAGACTGGGACCTGGAGCCTCAAACAAAGCCCCCATTCACACCAACACTGCGGCTGCTGCACGGCAGACGGGGTGCAATACAATTTGCTAAATGGTGAGTAAATTAATAACAGAAGAAAGTCTGATAACATTTGATTCTCAGTGGGAAAATTCCCCGTTTGACTGACTCAAGCCTTGAAGCAGCAACAGCAGCAAAATAAGAAGATTCTGTATCTGCTGTAGATCAGAAGCAAGTGAACTAAAAGTGAACTGGATCTGTTTGCAAAAATCCTCCACATAATGTGTGTGGGAGACAGAAAAGAGACAACAAAAGCCAGAACCAACAAAAGCCTGGATGGCATGAGGAGAGAGATGATGCATTCAGGTGCTTCACGTAAAATCTTCAACCCATACACCCGGCTGTGTCTCTATCGCGCTCACGTCCATTTTCATTCTTTATTTTTTAAACCTTTGAGGATTAAAAATGTCCTTTAGTTTCACATTTAGCAAGTTCATAAATATATCATTCTCTTTTGGTCTATTTAAACAGCATCCTGTGTGGAAGATTGTGCATATGCACATAAAAATCTAATTCACTGAAACGAAGAAGACCTTTTGTTTTAAAAACAAATTCACAGCAATGTGAATTTCTTTTGGGCTTCTCCTATTTTTGTTCTGGATCATCACACTGGAAACATCTGGAGATGATGTCCTTCCTGATGCAGCTCCAGATGTAACTGGAGAGCAGGGCCTTGGTGGCTTTGAACCAGCGACCTTTTGGATAGCAAGCTCAGTAAGGGCTGGTGCCGCTGTCTTGCCCACATTCTATACAATTCTATACAGGCCCCCAGCCTGTCAACCATGAAACGGATGAGAGTCAGTGATGCTGTTCCTGGTGTGCAGTTGAGTGCTGTACATGGGAGCACACTGACATCCGTGTGTGAATGGGTGAATGTAAGGCATCACTGTAAAGCATTTTCAGCATGCATGTGCTAATGCAGTCCATTTACCATCCATATACATGTTATATCCATATCCATATACAGGGGAGGTGATGGTCTAGTGGTTAAGGTGTTGGGCTTGAGTCCAGAAGATCATGTGTTCAAATCCCCGCCTGACTGGAAAATCACTAAGGGCCCTTGGGCAAGGCCTTTAATCCCCTATTGCTCCCGGTGTGTAGTGAGCGCCTTATATGGCAGCACCCTGACATCGGGGTGAATGTGAGGCATAATTGTAAAGCGCTTTGAGTGTCTGATACAGATGGAAAAGTGCTATATAAATACAGTCCATTTACCATTTACAATTTTGTTCATCCATTGCAAATCATTACTGCTCTAAATACTTACTTGAAATAAATAATTAATGGATATATTTTTTTTTTTTACTTTATTTCTGGCTCTCTGGATGATATGACATGCTGGGAGATTATTTAAATTGGGCTAATATCTCAATCAATTCATTGTTTTTAATAATTAACTGACTATATATATATATATATATAAATTTTATTTATATAGCGCCAAATCACAACAAACAGTCGCCCCAAGGCGCTTTATATTGTAAGGCAAAAGCCATACAATAATTAGCCATAATTAGCCAAAAGCCATACAATAAATAATTATATATATATATATATATATATATATATATATATATATATATATATATATATATATATATATATAAACACGTAAATTTCTGTACATTATATTCAGTATGCAAGGATATAAAAACAGAAAAAGGGTCAATATGGAAATATGAAAACTTGACAATGAAAAAAAATTACTTTGAAATGGCCAAAAAAAATGTAATCGGTTGTCAACTTTTTTCTGTCAGTAGATTCATTGATTCACTCCAACACTTGCGAAGATTTCAGTTTAACATCTTCGGGGTTTGGTCAGTTATTTAGCCTTAAATGGGGTCACTGAGTTGGAAATCCGCGTTTCCGACAGTTGCTGAACGCAGCAGGAGTCCTCCCTGAACGTGAGGGTTCCTCTTGCCGGAGCAGAAGGAGCACCAAGCGGCTCCGACCGTCCGTCTGCCACCGCTGCCTGTTTCGCTCCGGACCCGAACCAGTGGCTATGGATCCGTAACTGTCCTCCTGCTGTCTTCACTGAAAAACTATACTCCAGCTGATGCTCCGGCGCCCGTAAGGAGGGGGAGGGGGAGGAGGAGGAGGTCGCATCCCTGTCGGGCTTCGACTAGCAGGTAATTTAACACGGTGGCGCCCGAAGCTGAAGCGGGATTGTTTTGTTGCTGAAGCGGGGATGAGTAGCAGAAGCTGGGAGTAGCCAGTTAGCATGCTAATTTAGCGGGATGCTGCTGCTTCGTCATCCGCCTGTGTGGATGCGACTCCGGGATGCTGCTGCTGCAGGAGGGCGGGCAGGCTAACGGTGCTGTCCGCCTGTCCTCGGCGTCCCCCACAACCCCAAAATCTCACTGTTCTTCAGCACATCCACCTGAAAACACAGCGACGGCTTTATCTCATCAGAGCCAATAAAATGACGAATAAGTCGCTGGAAATGAAGTAAAATCACGTCTGGCGGCTCCGCCGGCCGCCACCGCGCCGCGCTAACCGGAGGGTTAGCCGGCTAAGGCTAGCGGTAGCATCCTCACGGGTGAAGCCCGCATCCTCCAGGCCAGCTCGGCGTACAGAACCTCCCAGCGTCGGGCCTTTTAACGGTAACCGGGCAGCTGCACGAACGTCAAATAACCTTCATATAAAGTCTCTCTGCCAAGCATTTAATCTCTTCTCCCGCGTTAAAATCTAACGGATGGCGCCGTGCGGACGGTATTATGTAACAGATAATGACACCACACGCCCTTGAAACAAAAGCTGTTTGTTTGTTTGGGGACAATAAACCGGAGGCAGAACGGCGGACTGAGGCGTCACCTGAAGACGGTCTGAAGGTGTTTATGTGGCGTTTGTTTTCCGGCCTCACATCTCCTCACTGATGGAGCTTAAGAGCTGAAAAGTGTTATTTCATTGCCGGTCATTCTGCTCCTTCTTACATTAAGAAAGACTCTGACTTATATATATACATACACCCGGCGCAGTTTGACAGAACTGAGGATTTTTTTTTGTATTATTATTATTATTTTGACTTAGAGTTAAAAATCAAAAGTATTATTTGGCTCATTAGAGTCAAAATCTGTTTAGCTGAAATTTAGCAGCTTTGAACCAGTTTGGTTAATGCGCTTGGTTTCAGTTCAGAAGGTTCCGTGTTCAAATCCCACCCCTGCCACATTTCTCCATGTAATGTGGAGTTGCGTCAGGAAGGGCATCTGGCGTAAAACTTGTGCCAATTCAACATGCAGATCCACCTTGGATTTGCTGTGGCGACCCCGAGTGCAAACAAGGGAGCAGCCGAAGGGACTTACTTTTATTTCATTTAAAGCTTTTGCTGAAATCATTGTTTTATTCTCTCCATGTTTGCTTCAGTCAAGGACATCATGCAACACTGTTCATTTGTCTGCAAACCAGAATTATCCTAAAAACAGACTTTTCATGAAACTGGATGGAGCCAGCAAAACATTTTGAAGTACTTCAGCACTGCAAAATGGAACATTTTGACATTGTTGTCAAATTTCCACACAGAACATACAGATAAAGAGGATTCAGCATCAAGGTCCAAACGTTTCAAATAAATAAAAATAAAAACAGACATGCACATGATGCATTCAGGTGCACAAACAAAATTTCTGAAAAACAGGAACTATCAGCTGTGGCTGAGGTGTGCACTCTGCAAAAGTCCTCTGGTTGTTTTTAACTGCACTTTGAATATCTTTGGGTCTGGTGGACCATATAAATACATACATTTACGCTGTATGAATGTGAACTGAGCCTTTTTATAAAGCGTTATTTTTGAGGAACTCTGTCACTCGGGAGGAGCTCGGAGTTGAGCCGCTGCTCCTCCACGTCGAAAGGAGTCAGTTGAGGTGGCTCGGGCATCTTTTCCGGAAGCCCCCTGGATGCCTCGCTGGAGAGGTGTTCCGGGCACGTCCCATTGGGAGGAGGCCCCGGGGAAGACCCAGAACATGCTGGAAGGATTACATCTCTCGGCTGGCTTGGGAACGCCTTGGTGTTCCCCCGGAGGAGCTGGGGGAGGTGTGTGTGGATCGGGAGGTCTGGGCGGCTTTGCTTGAGCTGCTGCCCCCACGACCCGACTCCAGATAAAGTGGAAGAAAATGGATGGAATGGATGGATGTTTTTGACATTTCATAGAATAAATTATAACTCAAAACTTCATATTTGAAAAGAAAAAAAAACTATTATTTTTGCCGTTTTCTGTAATATGTATATGTCGCAGACATGAACGAGTGAAGCTCTTCAGCACCTCACCATGTCATTTCGGTCCTTCAGATATCGATATGATATCAGATATGACTATGATTTTACACAAAGTGCAGCAACAGTGAAAATTAAACATTCTTAAACCAAACAGTAATAATACCTCACTTATTTTGCACTCATCATAAGGTTAAGATACTGTGTCCTCCAAAAGTATTGGAACACTTGGAATTTCATACATTATATGTTCGATGTCACTGACATTAATGAGCAAAGCTCTTCACTATCTGTGTATATGTCATCAAACAATAATTTAAAATTGAATAATTGTTGTAGAACCTACCATCAGTTTGTGGCTTTTTATGAGTGTTGTCTGGTTTGTGGCTTTGTCTACTAAGAGTGATCTTATTTTTCTCTTAACTGGCTCGGTGGATTAATTGTTTCATCAGTAGTTTAATTCTGCTTTCAGTGGCATCTAGGAGCTTTGCTCATTTCAACCTCTGTGAAGACTAAATCAAAGGATTACCAAAGCAATCAGATCTTTAATTACTCTTGATCTGATAAAACACTTGATGATGCACCTTTTGCACATTTTTCATGTAACTGAACTGCACGTCTGTTGACGAGTGTTTGGTGTCTTTAGAAGAGCAACAAAGGTAACCTTGAGGCTGCCCCCCAACACACACACAGACTTTGTGGCTCCACTGCATGGAGCTATAAAATGACATCATTTTGAGTTCTGACTAATCATTGACACAGTATATTGGACACATCATAAGGTGCCAGATTTTCCTCATATTTAGGTGGATTAAAGCCCACTTTTCAACGTTCTACTGATTGATAAAACATTGGGGTCTTGATGGCCACGAGGGGGCGCCAAAGTACTCGACTTACTCTATTTTGCGGAAGCTTAGCGCCACCTGGTGGCCCGTGTCATCAGCTTTTTTTAAACGAAATTTGCAGGAGTGGATAAACCAACATCTCTACTTTATATAACAGTTGGCAGAATTTTGGGGACTCCTCTTATACTGATTTAATACCCCTTTAAAAGAAATCTTGTTTTTTCAGTTGCATTTGATAGAGTTGGGCCTATATTTGTTGATAACATTGAAATCTGGTTGGGGTCTTGATGACGCAGAGGGCTATGGCCCTTTAAATACAGCCAATTTCTCAAAATGACCAGACTTTGAACACCTCCTATATTCCGCTATCGATTCCCCCAACCAAATTTTGTATATAAGATGAAAGAGTTTGCCTCCCTATGTCATTTGATAGTTAAACCAGCTTGGGGACTTGATGGCGCTGAATGTTACACCACTTGAAAATTGGGAAATTAATGAAATATCAGTTTTTATGTATTTTTGCCTTGAAATTTGATGACCCCTGGCAAGGTCACCGTTTGGTTTTTGGTTGACAAATTTTGGGAAAGTTGCTTTCTTGGTAGGTTCCATCTCTGAGCCAAGTTTTGTTGAAATCCGAGTCACCTTGAATCACAGCCCGCCTGATCCTTAAAAAAAATTGGCTCTTAAATTGTTGTACTTTCAGGTACAACCTCTATGAAGAGACATCAGGGTATCATCAGCAAATTTTATAATGCCTGAAGACCTCTGACACTGTAAACAGATCTGCACTTTAGCTGCTGAGCTAATATTGGTGTTGTAAAATGATGGGACAAGATAACATTGGCTTTCGTCATTTAGCCTTGCTTTTCTTTTCTTTTCTTTTCTTTTTTTAACATTACAAATAGACGTGGTGCTCGTTCCTCATTAGTTTCACCACAAAACTGAAATAGGCCAACGGTGCGTCTGTCTGTCTGTCAGTGGCCACATCTTCAATGTGAAGACTAGTTTCTGTCAGACTTGGATAAAATCAGCGGATTATCATTTTGCAATGCGGGTCATGTTGAGGTCTAAGGTCAAGGTCAAATCAGAGGTCTGTTTAAAATCCATTCACAACATATCTCAGGAGCGACACAAGCTACTGAAATGTGGTTTACTGTGTCGACTCCTGGAACCAACAAAGGTATCAGATTTCTGACATCAGTGGCATCGAGCAAAGTCAAAAAAATGATCTGGAAATGCTGCAGTCATCTGGATGTGGTGTTGATATTGTTTTTGATAGACGGCTTGTTAAAACAACGTTAATCATCAAATCACGAGCTGACTTTTAAAGCAGCAGCTCATGTGATTTGAATTATGTCCATAATAATAATTAAAAATAAATGATTATTAATCACTTAGCCCAAAAGTAAAGTAAGGAGATGGAATAGGAAGGAAGAAGACCAAGATTTCACTTACTGAATGGTGAGAAGGTGTGAGTGATGTGAGGAAATGAGGGTAGGGGAGAAGGAAAGGAGGAGACGGGAAATGTGTTAAGGCTCTGAACAATGAGTCGCTGCAACCATTTGAGGAGGGAAGCTATCAACTGACCTGTTCTGTCCTTTCTCTCCCTCTGTTTCATTCCAGACTGACTCACTACTGGACTGCCAAACCACAGAAGAAGACATCTGAGCAAACACGAGAGTGAGGGAACAGGCAACTCAGAAACGGAGGGAGGGGGAGGAAAAACTAAAGGAGGTGAGGAAGACTAGCAGGGGGCAGAGTGAGAAGGCAGCCAAGGAAAGTCAGATCAGAGCCGTAGAGCAAGAGGGTGAAAGGAAGTGATTGACAAGTCACACAGGGTGAGGGATTGGAGGTCAGAGGTCAAGTGATCAGACTGACCACTGATTCAGCTTGACTGCCCAAATCCAACAGTTGTGTCTTCACTGTTGCCACACTGGGAAAACTGGTGAGGAGGAGGAGGAGCCACCATGAGCGACCAGAACGTCGTCAAGGAAGGCTGGGTCCAGAAACGAGGTGAGAAGGTCCATCGTTACTGACACAAACCTGTCCCACCTCACACGAGGGGTCTGTTGTGCATTGCAGTCGGAGATCTGTGCACTACATGTACGCGTGCAAGTGAGTTTATTCTGTATGTTTAATATTGCCACATTAATTTTTAACTGGAAGATTGAATTTGTGAGAAAGTATCGTGTTTGTTAAGGTGGTAAAGTTTCACTGTCGGACCGACGCTCTCCACAGAGGCCCTGTGCTGAAAATCTCAGTTCTGTTAAACTCTGCAGCATGTCTGTGCAGGGTGACTTTTCTTTGCAGTGTGTTTGATATTGGGAGTGTTATTTATTTCTTTAAGCTGGATATTTTTTTGGTGGCTGTTGGACGCCTCTCTGAGTGATGGCACCGACGTTCTCTGAGCTTTGACCTGGTATGAGATGAGCAGTTCAGTTGTACACAGTAAAACAAACGAGTAGAGGTTACGTCAACCTGGTGACAGTCGTGGACTCAAACAGCAACTTAGTCGAGTCACAGAGTTGTGGTTTTTAAAGTGAACGCCGGCTTGGCTGCAGTTCCTTGGGTACTTGGCTTAATTTGATGTTTACGGTATTTCCACTCAGGAGACACTTTCTGTCCAGTACTTCAGCGCATACCAGCTTCAGTGGCTGTGACTGGAGACTGAGTGGCTGTGACTGAACAACGTTGTCCTGTTGCCTCACCAAGTCCCATCTTCATGGTCGTAATTACTCGTACATAAAGACTGTTGGAAACAAAACACGGTCTAGCTTTGGGTTTGCCAGATGCCACCTGGGGGAATGAGTCCTGTAACATCTTCTAAGTTGTCGTGGTTGTTTTGGAAAGTTCTTTGTACAAAGTGGATGTGTTTTTTCAGGATGTTTAATTGGGCTAAAGTGGCTCATTTGGACAGAATTTAATTCAGAATGAGTATAATTTTACAAACTGTTGTATGAAGAAGCCAGAATGTTAAGACTTTTTGGTGCACTCTTGTTTCCCCTGCTGGTTTCTCCTCAGCCTTGTTGTTTGTCAGGGAGGGGAAGTTTCTCTGTGGCACTACGAGCACACAGAGGATGATCTAACATTCTGGTTCCTTCCTCTCTGGCCCTCGCAAAGTGCCTGAATTGTTTATTGCACCTCTGTGTGCTTCTATAATCCAGCTCAGAGAAATGGCTTCACATCAAAACTCAGAGTTCACATGTAGTTCAGGACTGTTTGTTTTTTTTTAAACCTGCTCCTCTGCTAATGTCGGGGAATGCCGTCGATGTTGACCTTAACACATTCTTACAAACTTGGATTGTTAATCAGAAGGAAAATAAATTGGACCATATAGATAATATAAGTAAATGATTCATGGATGAGTGAAATTTTGTCTGGTTTGTCAAATTTAATGGTGTCCCAAATGACATTTTCCACATTAATATAACAGCCAACAGCTATTTTCTACATAAAGATGTAATGGCATCCTGTACAGAGAATGAAGCAACGCTCCCTCTGTGCTCTGAGCTTTTGTTTTTTTTCCTGTGTGTAATTTCAGTATGGTTGCATGCGTGACCGAGATGAGGTGCATGTTCACTGATCTGAATGTCAGATCAGTGTGCTCGTTTCTTCCTCGGCTCCTTATATTTCAGAGTGATTGTTTCTGTGCTTGGATTCAAACATGCATTGTGCCTGCGCTGGGCTGTGGAGCACAAAGGAGCAGTGTATATATATTCAGTTTATGGGCAGCGGAGGCTGTTTGCTTTGAACAGGCTCTGTTCATGTGAACATACAGCTGCTTTTTCCCCACTTACATTTTGAACTGTGCATCAAGATTTACACAGTTATTATTTTAATACTGAGTCACCATGGCACTGTGATAGACTGGCGGCATGTCCAGGGTGAGCCCTACCTCTCACCCTATGACCACTGGGATAGGCTCCAGCCACCCCACCCCTGCTGTGACCTTTAATTGGAATAAGTGGATATACAAAATGAAAGAATCATTATGTAAACTTTGCATTTAATTCAGGGTTCACGTGCGTGCCGACTCACGTGGGGCGGTCTGTACAGATCACTAACTATACTTTGTTCCACTAGAAGCTGTAACAGTCACTGTCCACATACTTGCTTGCATCCTTTACGTGGGCACAGTTGTTTAGAAAAAATATCCACTAGAGGGCACCACAGAGCCTCTTGAAAGTTTCTGATAACATCAAACATGGTACTTAAATTAGCCTGTGGTCTATCCTGCCGCCACCTAAAGATGCATCATCTGTCTCCTCAATTCCAGGCGAGTACATCAAGAACTGGCGGCCGCGCTACTTCCTGCTGAAAATGGACGGGTCCTTTATTGGCTATAAGGACAAGCCACAGGACTCGGATCTGGCCTATCCACTCAACAACTTCTCTGTAGCAAGTACGAGTCAAACTTAATGTTTTCCACACTAGGAATAAAAAGCGTTAAAGGTCTCTGTGTTGTCCAGAATGTCAGCTGATGAAGACGGAGCGGCCGAAGTCAAACACCTTCATCATCCGCTGTCTGCAGTGGACCACGGTCATCGAGAGGACGTTTCACGTTGACACGCCTGACGAGAGGTTAGCTTTCATCCTCCTCACTGGCTTTCTTCTTAGTGCAGAGTTTGTTTGACAGACCAACTGATTCTGTGCTGGTTGATGGATCATTGGTAACAGTCAGTTTCAGGTCAAACGTCAACAAATTCAGTACAGGTTAAAAGCTCACCCGTTTCTGTTAAACACTGGCTCGAGAAACTCCACATTTTCTGAAGGTGAAACAAAATTTGCTAATCGTCTGACTAGGGTGAAGGAAACAAAGGTCTGATTAGGACCTGTCTAACCGTCAGGACTGAACCAGACTGGACAGTCTGTCAGCACACGGAGAAGAAAGGCAGGAAGTCAGGGTGCGGGGCCGACGGTGGAGCCGATTCTTTCCCAAACACAATATTTTGTGTACATTATGACTCGTTACCTGATGCTGGGGCAACAGCCCAGAACATCCTTCAGCCTGTTATTCTTCAGGTCACGTGTGAAGGCAGTGAGCGTCTGCTGCTGTTGGTGTAGACTGATGGACCAGAGCGGTCAGAAAAATAAAGGGGATTAAGGATTTCAACCTGTTTTAGAGATTCTACTTTGTTTTGGTTCTTGGTTGTTCAGGGTTTAGTCCTATAGACTTATTCATCGTGTTCCTTCAGATCTGTTGGCCACAAATTTTAACATATTCAAGCTCGGGACATTTGGTCTAAACACACCCAAACCTGTTTTTCTGGCCATTAAGAGCTGAGAAAATCCCCTTAGGAAAAAAAAAAAGAGAAAAACTTAGTTTATTTTATTCAGTTAACCAAAGATCCTTTGGTTAAAAGTCCACCTCCCTAAACCCGGAGACCATGAAGTCCAGTTTTATAGCAAGTGACTTATGCTTTTCCTTGAAGACACTTTGTTGTAAGAGCCACAAGTATCAGCCACTACAAGTAGAGTTGTTGGTTTACCCAAATATACTTCAAGTATACTGAGACTTTTATGTATATTTTTGTGTATGTGTCAGTATAAACTAAGTATACTTTAAGTACGTATGTATCACCTAAACTGAAACTACAGCTTTATTTTTAATTTAAAAGAGGTTTTCTGCTAATAAACGTGGGCACACCTTTTAGTATTCAGAATTATCGACACAGAAACAAAAACCTTATTGTTGGTTATGTTTGTGCTTAACCAGCATTTTGTCCATTAAAACCTTCTGATTTCCTCCTCATCTTAAGATGTAGACTCGGAGAAAAAGCTCCAGATGAAAACATTTCAGCAAAAGCAAACTTTTTTTTTGAATGTGAATTTAGGGATGAATGGGCTGAGGCCATTCAGATGGTTGCGGACTCGCTGGCCAAGCAGGAAGAGGAAGGAATCCTGTGCAGTCCAACATCTCAGATTGAGAACGTCAACGAAGAGGAGATGGACACTTCCATCAGCCACTACAAACGCAAGGTGACGCATGTTACTTATTACAGATGATGCTTTATTTATGTGTGGAACATCATCTGAACACCTTCAGCTGTACTTTGAAAGTTATACAACTGTAATGACTATTTGTGATCCATCTATTCTTAGATCAGAAGCTTTTCTTCAGAACTGAAAAAACAAAACAAAGTTTTTATGTGTTGCATCTCAAAATCTGATAAAACTACAAAAATGTTCAACTTCAGCTTTTCATGTTATAAATTGATAACCTAAATGTGTCCCGTGTAGCAGTTTATCATTTCAGATATCGTACTATTTGACCAAATGTGGACAAGCTGGTTATGCATAGAACTGAGAGAGTGATGGTTTTTATTTCCACCAATCAAACTGCTGATTTCACCAACAAACTGCTTCCCTCCTGTTAATTAGTCACTTAAAACCACACCTGCTCCTAACTTCCATCATGCATGTGATAAGGTTGTTCTGAAACATTTCCTGGCAGTAGATGGCTTTGTATGATTTCTTAAACTGTTGTATCTGCATTAATGGTAAATATCCACCAGGTGGAGATACTGCTCCATTTCAAGAACCTTAAGTCATGACCAACCTGATGCTTACAGTAGTAGATAAACAAATCAAACTTGTTTTCTGTTGAAATTGTCCATCAGTTGTCCTTGTAGTTTGGAGACTTAAGGTAATAGCATTCATTGTTTTGCCTTATCTTGTGCGGGCAGCATGGTGGCTTAGTGTTTAGCACTGTTGCCTCACAGCAAGAAGGTCATGGGATTGATTCCCAAATGTGGCCTTTCTGTGTGGAGTTTGCATGCGCCGGCATTAAGCCTTAAAAAAAATCTACTTATCTAAACCAAAAATCTGTTTAGTCTGAATATTTTTTAGCAGCTTTGTTTATAAGCATGTAAACAGTTTTATCTCATTGTGTCTTTTTGTCCAGACAATGAATGACTTTGACTATCTGAAGCTTCTGGGTAAAGGCACCTTTGGGAAAGTCATTCTGGTGAGGGAGAAGGCGAGCGGCACGTATTATGCCATGAAGATCCTCAAGAAAGAAGTCATCATAGCCAAGGTCCTTTTCCTCACTGCTGCCTTAAGATCTTCTTCTTCTTCTGTTGTCTGAAAAACACTGAAGTTTTTCTAGAAAAGCCTGTATCTGTAAGAAAGGATGCATGTGATGTTATCTCTTCTGATACGATGTAAACCTTCAGATTTGACATCAGTGAACCAGGTTGAACAGAAGTTTAATCTACATGGTTTGTGACTCCTGATATATATATATATATATATATATATATATATATATATATATATATATATATATATAAAATAATTTTTTTTTTTTTCTTCTCTCTTTGGGTCTCTTTCTTGCTCACAGGATGAAGTTGCTCACACACTGACAGAAAGTAGAGTATTAAAAAACACTCGGCATCCATTTCTAACTGTAAGTATCATGCAGTGTTTATTCATTTGCATCCCGACAGGCAGCGACTGCCGTAGATGTTAGAATTTAGAATCAGTGAATGAGAGCCACACAGGTGCAAACATAAATAAGAATATAAATAAATCATGTATCATTACAAACACTTTGATTTTAAAAAGTATCAAATAGTCACACAGTGAGAAAAAAGAAATCGTGTGTGTGTGTGTAAAGTGCATCAAGATTCATTGCCAGTCATGTTATAATCAAATCGCAGCCCTCTGAATCAGCCAAATTGAATCATTCATTCATCATTCAAGATTCCCACCCCTACTGGACCAGAATTCATCATGTTTGGTAGAAATCAGCCAGAGGATCTGGGATGAGGAGGGAAACAGACTGACTAACCTAAGGGCCCCTTCACACATAGTGCGAATTTGGTCGATTTGCGCATAAAGTACGCATAAAGCAGGAATCGTATGCTAAAAGTGTAAAATCGTAACTGCCTCCAACGCCTCGTACACCTGTTGCTACAACTATTTGCGCACACCAGTGGCTGAAAGACAGATTGTGCGCTGTGCGAGCCCATTGATCCCTCTCGCGGCAGGTGTTGGCCAAATTCTAGGTGACACACACGAACATCTAACACCGCTCGCATGGCACTTAGAAAATATGTGGCCATTTGCACTATTAACATGAAAACATTCAGCAGACAATCACTGTCAAGCTGGCAGTGAAATTTGTCTAAGTGCCTCACGACTGTGAAGTTGCACATGTGGCGTGCCAGAGTGTCGGCTCACCCCACAACGTGTGCGTGTGTTTCGCGCATGTGTCCCCCCGGCAGGCAAGGCATTGCTCATCTGATCACAGTGTGACATCTTGGTCTGTGTGCTGACAGGACAGGGGGCATGGCTGGCTGCCCACAGCTGTTGAGCCATCTCCAGTTCTGGACATCACAGCTGTAGCACACGTCCCATGTTTTGACGGACACGCGCATGTGTTTCTGTGTGGAAATACATAAAAACGGACCGTCAGTCTGATTGGACACGCAGCAGACGATCGGAATGTCATGTCTGACAGGACACTCGGGCCAGGACAATCCAACAGTATGACAAATACGCCACTTTCAGTCGCATATCAGCAGAAATACGCTGACCGGAACTTGCATTTTGACCTTTGACCCCATTGTCCTCGACCTTTACCAAAACCCCTTCAGGATAATTCTGGGGTTGTCCTTTGTCCACATTCCCACTTTGTTGTGAATCTGCCAAAGGATGTGGGAGGAATCGGAACAAACACACGTCTGTGAAATTACAGTGTGATGTGTTGGCGAGTGCAGCGTGAAACCAAATGGCTGTTCTGTCTTCCAGTCTCTGAAATATTCGTTCCAGACGAAGGATCGGCTGTGCTTTGTCATGGAGTACGTCAACGGCGGCGAGGTGAGAGGTCACTGGAGGCTTTTAGCGGGTTTGCTGTAAAATGTGTGTGATGCAGTCGAGAGCACGACTGCTGATTTTTACTGGATGTGTTTTGACCTCATTCTGTTCTGACGGTTTGTTTGTTTGGTTTTTAATGTCTGGCAGTTGTTTTTCCACTTGTCGAGAGAGCGAGTGTTTTCAGAAGACCGCACCCGTTTCTACGGCGCTGAGATCGTCTCTGCTCTCGATTACCTACATTCTGCAAAGATTGTTTACCGCGATCTGAAGGTAACCCGCGCCTGCACTACTCCTGCTTTCTTAGTCACACGTGGGGAAAAAAACGTTTCTCCTGAGATTATTGTTGGTTTGTTTTCACTCGTGATTAGTTGGAGAACCTGATGTTGGACAAAGATGGTCACATCAAAATCACAGACTTTGGTCTCTGCAAAGAAGGAATCACTGACACGGCTACCATGAAAACCTTCTGCGGGACTCCGGAGTACCTGGCTCCTGAGGTCAGAGGTCACGCCCCACACGCCTCTTTGTTGTAGTTTAGTTTAGCAACAGTTAGTTTCCAGCTTCACAAATATGGAGTTTACTATTTTGAACTAAATTTGTTTCATTATACGAGGTCTGTCAATAAAGTATAGGTCCTTTTTATTTTTTCAAAAACTATATAGATTTCATTCATATGTTTTTACGTCAGACATGCTTGAACCCTTGTGCGCATGCATGAGTTTTTCCACGCCTGTCGGTGACGTCATCCGCCTGTGAACACTCCTTGTGGGAGGAGTCATCCAGCCCCTCGTCGGAATTCCTTTGTCTGAGAAGTTGCTGAGAGACTGGCGCTTTGTTTGATCAAAATTTTTTCTAAACCTGTGAGACACATCGAAGTGGACACGGTTCGAAAAATTAAGCTGGTTTTCAGTGAAAATTTTAACGGCTGATGAGAGATTTTGAGGTGATACTGTCGCTTTAAGGACTTCCCACGGTGCGAGACGTCGCGCAGCGCTCTCAGGCGCCGTCGTCAGCCTGTTTCAAGCTGAAAACCTCCACATTTCAGGCTCTGTTGATCCAGGACGTCGTGAGAGAACAGAGAAGTTTCAGAAGAAGTCGGTTTCAGCATTTTATCCGGATATTCCACTGTTAAAGGAGATTTTTTTTTAATGAAAGACGTGCGGACGGGACACCGTGGGAAGTCAAACGTTATTGTATAAAAACGATTTTTCGGTAATGGCGGTTTTCTTCTGGATCTAGCTCCATAACATTTGAAGCTACATCAAATCTGATGACACCTTACTGAATCAGTACAGATTCAGCTACAATTTGGTGTTAGTTGTGCATCTCTAGCTTCATTTGTCACCTCACACTGACACATTTTCTATTTTCCCTATATTTTTACATATTCTGGATCACCGGATCCGATCATCACCAAACTTTGTTGTTTGATAGAACATTTGACTATGTTACACCCTAATTTTTTTTTCAAGGCTTTCTGCCTTGTTTTTGTGGAGTTAGAAACTAGAATGTCAAAATTCCCCCTATCCCGCAATGATGAAGAATCCTTTAAAAAATTCCTGGATCCGGATCGTGATCTGGATCACCACTAAAATTTAATCACTTGTTCCTCTTGTCATTTCCAACCAGTCCACAAAATTTCATCAAAATCCGTTCAAAACCCTTTGTGTTATCCTGCTGACAAACAGACAGACAAACAAACGCGACCAAAAACATAACCTCCTTGGCGGAGGTAAAAATATTGTAACTACTGGTTTTGCTCCTTTATGTGAACTGTGAAATAATAATAATGATAATTAACCACTTTTATTCCATGAAAATTATTTTCTATTGTTTTGTGATAATTGGTTCTTTAGTTTGTGGGTAATGTTTCTTTTTAAATAAAACAGATTGAAGTTAAAACCCTCCTTTTTTGTGATTAAAATCTAAATAAAAAGTGAGGAGAAAAAATGAAATGTTCTCGCCTACATGAGGCTGAATCATAAATTTCTGTGAAACATGAAGGACTTGATGTTTTTTTTTAACTGAACTGGGGAAAAGAACATGTTTCAGCTTTGAATATCCAGGCTGATGTGGAAGTACTTCATGATGCAGTTCCTTTAAAAACTCTGCCTTCACCACACAACGGCGTCTTGGTAACTAATTTCACTTCTTCATGGATACTTAGAGGATGTGAAAGAGGATTTCAAATGTCATTAAACAACAACAGCATCATGTGAGACGTTCCACCGTTTATTTTTATACTGCCTACTGAAAGGGGCAGGCTTACCAGTGACAAGGAATCCTGAGAACAGGTGTTTTTTTTTTTTTTTTTTTTTTTATGGAAGTATCACAAGAGATTTGCCTTCACTTTTTTCCAAATTTTAACTTGGAAATTTTTTTTTAATTAAATTTGTGAAGGTAATTTTACAAAAAGTACTTTAGGGATTTTTTTTTTCTTTTTTTGTAATTGGGTTATATAGTCTCAGAATTTCCTTTTAATTTTTTTTATAGTTTTGCTGAGTGAAGGTCATTGTCCGAGTTTATATTGTTATTGATTCACATTGTTGTGTGTCATCTTTGACTTCACGTAGCTTCTTCCTCCTCGAGTTGTTATTGGATCAGTCTGAATTTTCTACCAAACAGGCTCGACTCCTTCTCACTCAAATTTAACCTTAATAATATTCTGACTGTAAAATGTGTTTAATTAAATATGCAAAAACTAATCCAGTGATACTCTTCAAATAAAGTTAAAGATCTGCCACTAGGGGGTGTAGTGCTGAGCTTTTATGGAAATGCATCAAATAAAGAGATTCAAAAAAATAAACTAAAGGTCTTTTATTGTATGAGTGCCGACTAACAACATATACAAGTTGTTTTGATTTTGGAAGATGATTATTCTTCTTTGCACATGAATAATTTCTGACTGCTAAGTGGAGGTGTGTATTCAGGGATGTTTGGGAGCCCCACTTACCTTTCTGCTTGTCTGTTCACATGTCCCTGTGGTTTGGATGTATTTCTGGTGACCTCTAGGTGTTGGAGGACAATGACTACGGGCGTGCGGTAGACTGGTGGGGTTTGGGCGTGGTGACATATGAGATGATGTGCGGCCGCCTGCCGTTCTACAACCAGGACCATGAGAAACTGTTCGAACTCATCCTCATGGAGGAGATCAAGTTCCCACGCACGCTGTCTGCAGACGCCAAGTCGCTGCTGTCCGGGCTGCTCATCAAGGACCCCAACAAAAGGTGCGCATCAAAAACACGACCACGCGCACATGTGGATTCAAAACAGAACCATAAATGAAATCGGGGATCAACAACATGCACGTGTGTCTCTTCCCTTATGGGCAGTTTACTTGCTCTACAGGCTAGAGGTCGGAATCTCCGAACTTCCAATCCAACTCTGCAAAACGCTTTTTAAATGTGAGTTTGGCCAATTTTATGGCTGGAGCAGATGGTCACCTCACATTCTGGTCTGCTTGAGGTTTCTTCCTCAAATCATCAGAGGGAGTTTTTTCTTACCACTATTGCTCTGGGGGTTAGTAAGGTTAGACCTTACTTGTGTGAAGCGCCTTGAGGCAACATTGTTGTGATTTGGTGCTGTATAAATGAAAATAAATTGAATAAAAAAAAAAATAGGTGGGTTTTTCTTGATGACTGTTGCTATGTGCTTGCCCAGGGGGGTTGGTAAGGGTTGACTTTACTCTTGTGAAGCACCTTAAGGCCACTTAGGTTGTGTTTTGTTGCTGTACAAACAAACTGCATTAAATTTACACTTAAGTAACACAAAACAGAATAAATATGGATTTGACTTGTATTGTGATGTTTCTGCCCTCCTCCTTCATCGCAGAACCAGAACACCAACCAAAGATGACTCTGGATGGGTGTTAAGAACTGGTTCCAAATTTTACAAACATCGGAATTGTATGTTTCAAACGTTAGCAATTTATGGTGTGTTTTTCTGAGAGCTGCGCTTTGCAAAAACCCGTGTTGTCAGAAAAGACGTGATTCAAACTCTACGCTTAACAACCAGGAAAATGGCAGCTGAACACGTGTAGGTCTTCATTTTTCCACACAGAAAATTGGCGAGGAATGGATAAAGAATCTGGCCGATAAACAGAACTGATAATGGTATAGATAGTCATATCTATTGGTCTGAGTGGTGGGAGGAGCTTCAGAGTATCAGCAGCGTAATCTTTGTGTTTGCGTTTGTTGAAAATACGATCTCTGTGTTTGAAAATGCGATCATCTTCATTTGATACGTCGAGGCAGCAGATGCTTGCCGTTTGCTGTTAGCTTCTGTTCTGATTCTGTCTGAGACACTTTCTAATTTAGACGCACTTTAAAAGAAGAAACCTGTTCACCTCCTGGAGTTATTTTTGGATCAGTAGAAAGTGGATATTCTGAGACTTAGACTTCTGCTTCTTCTCCCTGTTGACTGACAGGCTGGGCGGTGGACCGGATGACGCAAAGGAGATCATGCGACACAGTTTCTTTGGTACAATCGACTGGCAGGATGTCTACGACAAGAAGGTGAGGCCAGGATTTAGCTGTTGTCATCTTACTGGAGTTCGAATGGTGCAGAGGTTACTGGCACCAGGGTTACCTCATCTTACTGGTCTTCACATCTGGTGATGTCATGGTACCGGACTCCTCGCTGCCACTCAGTCTTGGTCAGTAGGCGTTGATGGATTCTTGTCTGTCTCTGTGGTTGCTATCTGGGAGACAGGGTGCTACAGGGGGCTTCTGTGGCATGGCACTAGTCCATGCTCCCAGACTTGACTTGGTGGCCAAACCAAGTGGGCCATGTTCTCACAACACTGGTCATGTCAAAGGTCAAATCAGAGGCCATTAAAAAAGGATGACATGACCAGGAACTAGGAACTAGAGGAGCTGTAGAAACGCAGTTGTCAGCATAGAATTCAGCTGTCCTGGAGGAGTTTAGTTCTAACCCAGCAGGTCACTGGAGTTTTCCCCGCCCCGGCCAAAAGAACCCTGATGCTGGACATGATGTGGAACATCTCAGCAGGATGACCCAAACGTGAAAGCCAGATGGGCTTTCACATTGCTTGTGAAGCGTTATTGCTAATTTCAGGGTCCTGGCAGGCCACTAGAGGCTGCTGTTGTTTGCTTTTCTTCAAAACAGTATTATTTATGATGTGTCTTCCAGGTGTTCATCTTTTTTTTTTTTTTTTTTTCGTGACATCAGATGAAAATGAGAACATAAGAAGCAGTAAAGTCAGAATAAATCTTATTTTAAGTTTCCTCATGTCCCTGAGCTGATGAAGCGGGATGACGCCTGTGTTATGTTAGTCATGTGACATAAACTCATCATTTCTAGAGGGAAAATTCAACAAACTTTTATTATTTTATGAATAACTGAAGCGAGGTTTGAAACCTTTGCTGTCCTGATACCTGTGTTCCAGCTGGTCCCGCCCTTCCAGCCACAGGTCTCCTCGGAGACAGACACGCGTTACTTTGACGAGGAGTTCACAGCACAGACCATCACCATCACTCCACCGGAAAAATGTGAGTGCTTCAGAAACACATCTGTTCCACTTCATGACCTCTGTGCTAACGGAGCCGCTGTCACCGCGGTGTGAGTGCTTTCTGCTGACTCGGCACTGCCGCAGCACATCTAAAAGTGTATTTATGCTCTGCTTTGCTTCTGATTTGAATCAGGTCTGCTTCTGACTCGTGATGCATGTGACCCGTGTATGTATGTGTTTGTCGCTGTTGTCGGGTGTCGTGTGACTTCGTAATGTGACCCGTTTGTGTTTCTTCCTCACAGACGACGAGGACGGGATGGACGCGGCGGACAATGAACGAAGGCCTCACTTCCCGCAGTTCTCCTATTCAGCCAGCGGGCGGGAGTGAGCGCTCCAGACCAGTATCGTTCCGATTTGTGGCCATTTTGAGGAAAACACGTAGCCATTTTAGGAAAAAAGAAAAAGAACACCAGTCTCCCCTCTTTTTCTCGGTTTCTGCCTCCTTTCGGATGGAAGAAGTCTTTTTCGGGACTTTAAAAGAGGTTTTTGCACAGTGGGATGGACTCCCACACTAAAAAAAAAAAAAAAGAAAGTCTCGTACAATTTCCTGCAGAAGGCAATGTTTTTGTTATTTATTTTTTTCTCTCCATCAGTATCGTCAATCTGTATGCGTTTATTTTTGTTAGCGCCCCCCCTTTCTTTCTTCTTGTTTTTGGACTTTTTGCACTTGGTTTGGAAGAGCCGTTTTCGGGAACAAAAACCAAAAATGTTGCCTTACGTGTGCAGATGTTTCGTATCATACCGACAGGGTTTTGTTTTTGGGTCGTGAGGGGATTTCGGTGGGAATAAGTGCATGGCTAGTGATTCACTCAAAAAAAAAAAAAAAAAAAAAAAAAAAAAAAGTCACACACTTGCCGTGGTAGTGCACATTCCTCAATTCCACGGCAATGAAAATCACTGTCCACAGAGAAAACACAGCCGAGGAGGACGGATGAGTCTGTGTCGTTCTTCACTCTGTTGCTACTTTATCTGCTCTCATAAGTTCCTTTTTTTAATCATCATTATTTAAACTCAGAAAACACTAAACTGCCAGAACCTGCACACTTCACTCAGGCGCCACAGAGCACAAACCACAGTCAGATGCCGCCGAGCGCTCCTCGCCCGCTCCGTGGTTCCTCGTCGTAGCAGCAGGACCGCTGGGACGGATGTTCGGAGCCACGCCTCCGTGTATGTATGTAAATGTTCTGTATGTAGGGACGTGGATTGTTGGGGGTCAGCGCGCGCGCGCGCACACACACACACAGGAGAACAGCTGTGACGTCTCCGTGCACAGCGAGCTGATGGCGGCATTTTACTCCAGAAAAATCTCTGCTCTGGTGATTTCTTCAGCTTTTGGTTTTAATGATCTCATTTGTTAAACCAGACTTCCACAGCTGGTTTCAGATGCCTCGACAGGCTGATTAGTGGAAAACCAGCTCTGATCAGGACTTGGAAATCTTTAACCACACCTGGTCCTGGATCGTAGGACCTCACCTGCATTAAGACGTTTGAACACTTCAAACTTTGAGGTGGTTTTGGTTTGAGAAAACAAGAAGATTCTACCTGGACATTGATGTTGAATGAGGCTGCATGTCTCACATCAGTCTAGATTCACGCACCAGATCCAGTTCATCTGGAGAAAACTGCCGCCTGACAAGTCAGGTGTTGGTCAGGGTTCCTGTTGGATCCTTAAACGATTTCCTGAACCTCCGCAGGGGAAAAATGGTTCACGAGCAAAAGTTGACAGCGCCGGAATGTGATCTCGTCCTGTGTTTATTTCACAGGTACAGAACAGTCCAATCAGATCCATGTGGCCAGTCGCAGATTTTAAAACGATTTCTTTTAAAGGCACATGGAAATCCAAAATGATCAATATATTAAATTGAGACACTACAAAGTGATGAACACAGAACGTGGACAGCCTGAGGCCAAACTTCCACCCAGAACCAAAAATGACCCACTGAAATCACAAACCCAAAATACAAGGATTAGAGCCAGTGTCCTGGCTCTGCCCCTTTATCAATAACACTTCAAACTATAACAGCATAATAAAGTTTGCTATTCAATTATTCACTAAATTATCTGCTGTGGGGAAAGAAACGCAAGAATAATACAGTCTGTACCACCACAAACCCGACAGAATCCTTAAAATAATTTTTATTAATGGCACAAGTAATAAACCACGTCTCAGAAATGGTACCCAAAAAATGTTGGAATTTGTAAGAGAATTTAATAAATCGACAAAAGCTGAAAGATGCTAAAAATAAACAACCTTTAAGTGACACCATAGGTCTTTTTTTCCGTGTTTAAGGTTGGACAAACTGCTTCACCTTGATTTGGATTAAAACAGTTCATTAGCACTTACAAATACATAAATGCAGTAATATTCCCACATACCACAAGTCATACAAAATTTCCAATTGAAGCTTAATTGTAGCAGGTTTTTTTTTTTTTTTTTTACTTTTATTTTCCAGTGCACATTTTGTAATATTTTCAATCTCTAGCATCTCAAATTGTCAGCCAATCATGTGTCTCAAGGCTCTGAGCTCAGCAGGTGATATGTCATATCTCTAATTAAAATGAAAAAAAAAAATGGTTTAATTAAGAAATGATTCCTTTAAAAAAAAAAAATCAGACTTTTAATGACTTTTGAAACTGTTGCTTGTGTATGTTTGGTTCCTGGAGGTCTGTTGGGGAAACGTTGGACCGGTGTAGGAACCCTGACAGCGGACGCCACAGGTCGGTTTTAGTGCACCGACTTCGCTGAGATGAGTTTCTACAAATAGGTGGGTTCCGAGAGCGACGATTTGGGTGCCGCACGCACGCGTTCTGAGGAAACATTTATTTCTTCTCACTGATTAAATCTGAGCCACTCGTGGATGAAGACTGTGAGTTCTGCAGAACAGACGAGTCGCCCTCTTTCATGTAAATATGCAACAGCCTTTTTTTTCCTTTTTTTTTTTTTGGCTCTTTAGTGGCATTGTGACATTTTTCCTTCATGACACCACTGATGACTGAAGAAATAAATAAGATGACCTCAAGTGACTCAGAAGTGGAAAGTCAAAAGGAGGAGACAAAAAAAAAAAACTAAAGACAATTTGTCAAACCTGGACAACTTTATCCTTTTGGGGGGGGGGGCAGACATGCCCACTTTGACTTTTCCTCACAGGGTGTTTCCATGGATTCAAATTAAGCTCCGCCTTCTTTCTGTTGTCATGGTTTCATTGATGCTGGACTTGGGACTTTCTGAGGACTGAAACTGCAAAGTCTGCTTCAGCCCGTTTTAAAGAAACCAATCAAAGTGGAACCAAGGACGGCTTGTTTTTCTTTCAGTGCTGGTTCCGTCAGGTCTTTCCAATCCCATCATCCCTTGCTCCATCTTTTGTACCATAGTACCTGTTTTATTTCCGTTGCTTGTTGATGGTGGTGTTGGGTTGTACGTGGTGGAACAGGCACGTGGTGAAGATCACTGAAGGATGAACATGTTTCCGGAAGTCTTTTTTGTTTTGTTTTTCTTTGCTTGTTTGTTTTCTTACCAAAACTTTAGGGCAAGACCCCGTCGTGGACTTGCAATGCCGTGGTAGTATTTATTTTGAATTAAATTAAAAGAAATACATTTCAGGGTTACCGCTATTGTGACTTTTTCCCCTTCGCACTGATTTTCAAACTTATTACTCTTGAGATTCAAGAACTCTGATTCTAGTTGTCAAATAATTCAACAGCTGCAAAAAACAAATTGCTGCCCTTTTATAAGAATCAAACCTCAGGGTTATGTTTTTTATGTTTTTTCAGGAATTTAGATGATTTAGTTATTTTGTTAACTGAAATAGATCTCTAGTTAAACGCTGACTGGTTACAGCGCTTTGCTGCGGATTTAAGGGAAAGTTAACATTTTTCAACACGGGCTCCATTCTCCCCGCCCCCGGGAGTTGATCACTGAGGACAAAACCAAATGAAATCAGATTTCTCTCTTACAAGCTCCTCATTGGTTATTGACTTGTAATGTCTGTGGTGAGCAGTGCTGCAGAGGGGTAAGCGGCTAACTGCATGTTCTGCATTTTCTTAAACTTGCACGTTTACTTCCGTGGAGGCAGTCTCCATGCTCCCAGACATCTCCTGAGTTTTTAGCTTACACCTTCCAATAATGGTAATTAGCCATTTAGCCTGTGACAGTTTGTGCTCTAAAGCCACACGGCACTGATTTTAAATAAGTTGTTACGTGAAAACCTCAAACATCGACAGATAGCACCCAGGTTGGAAACTGTCAAACTTCCCCTTTAATATTTTTGGTTTTAGGTTGTTGGTTCGCAAAAACAAGCTGCAGGTCGTTTCAGTCCAGTTCACCTGTAAGGGGCGGGGGGAGTCTGTGTTTTGTCATTACTTTTAAAGCACCATATTGCTACCCAACCGTGCACACGCTTACAACCACTGGATGAGTTCCAGTTTGGTGCTGCCCCCCCCCAACAGTTTGCCCTCAAGTATTTGGAGAGGTGGTAAGTCTAGTGGTTAAGTGTTGGGCTTGAGACCAGAAGATCCTCAATTCAAGTCCTAGCCTGACTGGAAAATCACTCAGGGCCCTTGGCCAAGGTCCTTAATCCCCTAGTTGCTCCCAGTGTGTAGTGAACATCTTGTATGGCAGCACCCTGACATCGGGGTGAATGTGAGGCATAATTGTAAAGCGCTTTGAGCGTCTGATGCAGATGGAAAAGTGCTATATAAATGCAGCCCATTTACTATTTATTTGAGCAAAAATGCACTGAACAAAAGTTACTGAGTTGCAGTTTGCTTTAATGACATCAGGATGGACATAATCCTAAAAGATCTAAATTATTATTAGCATTAAAATTGTGAATCTACAAATAAATTAATAAATACAAACTACAACTCTTCCAATTTTGTACACAGATTGTTGTACAATGATACGTTGCATTACGGGGGAAAAACAAACAAGGTTTTAGTAACTACAACAGACACAAAAATAAGTTTTTCTGGCAGGGAAAAGTCTCAAACTGAGTATGTTCCATAAGAATGTTTTTCAACAACCTTTAAAAATGACACGGACAGAAAGGAGTGTTTATTTTGTGAGATGTTAGGAAGTGTTGTGATCCATTTCTTTGTTTAGCAGGTTTTCATATTCACAGCTAGGTGGCGCTGTTAACATCAGAAAACAAAAACTCTCTTAGTTTTTCTGCAAACTGCAAATAAGCTTTAGTGCCGGGTCAGAACCAGATGAAGGTTATCGACTGAAC
The DNA here is from genome assembly GCF_902500255.1 of Thalassophryne amazonica. Classification (NCBI taxonomy): domain Eukaryota; kingdom Metazoa; phylum Chordata; class Actinopteri; order Batrachoidiformes; family Batrachoididae; genus Thalassophryne; species Thalassophryne amazonica. The sequence continues at coordinate 4,089,516 of NC_047117.1, read as the reverse complement.
AGAACTGAACCGGTTTTCTACCAAAGTGTCGGCTTTAGGAATTGGGAATAACAACTGGAACTGTTGGGATTAGGACCTCCTGAAAGGAAAAACTGGAGGTTATAAGTGTGAATTGCTTCACATCGTAAAATTATCTGATTTGGATCCAGACTGGATCTGTGTTCTGGTGGTAAAAGATCAAAACAAAATGTGTTTTCTGGATTTCTCCATCAGTTTTATTTTCTCCAGTGTTGCCACGGTTACAGCCTCACTTTCAGCCTGTTGCCGGGGAACTGATCCAAAAAGAAAAAGGCCACTATAACGTGGTACTCGGATTTTGTCGTCCAACTGAAGAAAAGGTTATTTGCAGGGAAACCCTGGGATGTAAACTGGAACAGGGCGGGCTTCAAAGCGCCGGGCGGGGGCTGTGTCCACGTAGCTGAACCCGGTCAGCACTCAGCTGCTCTGCCAGAAGATACCGGATCAGGTCTGGGTCACTCTGGTATGGCAGGAGGCCAGTCCACATCCACAGACTGTGAAAGGAATCCAGTTTTTAAAAAGATACGTTCAGCATTTTAGCCACTTCAGTGTCTAAAAAGTCAAACTCAAAACTCTTTAGTCTAAGTGGAAATCTGCAATGTGCTAAAAAGAAGGCTCAAACACTTTATTATAACCAGGTAATGATAATTTCCTTTAATACATTAGCATAAAACTGACAGTGTGAGAACAATGCCAAAAAGGATCTCATGTGGGAGGCGGAGCCTCTCAGCTCCCGTTTCCTCTGATGTTGAGTCACAGTAAAAACAAACTGGAATCATGTGCAGATGTCGACTCACTGACCACATTCACATGAAACCCACTAAGGTCTGAACGGTGTTTCTGTCATACCTCCACGTCCAGCTCCAGAATGTCCGTCTCTGTCTTCAGCAGGTCGCACAGGTTTGGTTTCGTGCGACCAAAATCCCCGTGAACAAACTCTTTAATGTATCTGTTGGTTGATGTCAAGAAACTTTGTGTAGTTGATTAACAATAATGACGGTTTATGAGCAAGACAACTGTCAAACCTAGAAAACTGAAATAAATAAATTTGGGGGTGGATCTATTCTGGATAAAGGGGCGGCATCAGGCCAATTTTTTTTTTTGTTGATGGATTAACATGGAAAAGAATCAGTATCTAGCTGTGAGGAGGATACGTCCCAGCCTGCGTCTTCAGTCCCAGATGGAAGTGATGAGGGTCCAGGAAGCGGGCGTTCATGCTGTGGATGACACGCTGGCGTACAGCTAGTGCCCGGCGGTGTAGAACCCTCAGAGGAGTCTTCTGGTCCAAAGTCAGGTTCTGATGAACAACAGGAGACACACTGATCATCTGAATGCTATTCTCCGGATGCTGCTTAAAAGATCCAAGATCAACTATCTGATCCAGGATCAACAGTGATCAAAGACTACAGAATAACCCGCATTTACACGCTTCTGTGTTTCTCTGTTTGCTGTGGTCACCTTGATGTCGTTGATGAAGACGATGTCTTCTCTCTGAATTGTTTTTTGGGTCCAAATGAGCGCTGTGTAGGATTTAGTTTTCTCTTCTTCACCCTCCTTCATGCGACTCATGGCTTCTCTGCAGGTTAACACACACACAGAACGTCACGTGCGCCGTTCAGTCAGCGTCACTCCTGCATGGTTTTAAATGGCTGTTGTTGAATTGAGGCCGGTCTTTTTGGATTTGTTTTCATTTGTAAGTGTTGTGGCATCTCCCAGCCACCGTACTCCCCCTCAGGTCTTAACTCATACATACGAGTGCATACACTGCAGTAGTATAAAAGTTATATTATAGTATTTAAAAACAAAGGAGCATTTTACATTTCTTACCTGTGAACAATCTGTAGATCTCTCACTCTGATTTTGTCTGAAGATTTATTAACAGTCTGCAAACAGTCAGAAATAAAACTAAGTACATCTGAGAAAATGAAACACTGCTTGGGTGTAGTTCTGCCTGTTTACTGAAGACATTTAAAGATGCTGTGATTTTTTTTTTTTTTTTCCTGCCACCAGATGTACTAAGACCACATTTCAAGAGCTAAACGAGGCCTCCCTCCTCAGCCACTCCTCTTCAACCCTCCCTCCTCCACATCAAGTAGAAAGAACAGCAGTTGGAGCCTTTTAAACAGGTCTAACATCTCTCTATGTGAGAAAAGTCAGACGTATGTGGATCCTAGTCCAACAATCTTCTGGGTCAGAGGCATGCATTGATTAGTGAGTACTGCTATGTCTTTATAAGCCTAACTGGGGCAACAGTTTAACAGAGCAGGACTTGCATGCAACAAACGTGCCCGCGCTGCCAGATTAAGAATGTAAACAAGGCATAGAAAAGCTCAGGGCACAGAGGGATTGGTGTTGCTTCATTCTCTGCACAGAATCTTTGCAAAAAACAGCTGTTGTTTGCTATACTAATGTGTAAGTGAGTTGCTGTGGCACCATTAACAGACAGAGTTGTTTTTTGTTTGTTTGTTTCTCTTCATAGTGATGACTAACGTCCTTTATCAACCAAACTGCGAATCGTCTGGCAGTACCTCCTGCAGCTCCTTCATCTCTGCTCTACTGAATCTGGATCTGTGAGGATTCAGCAGCTCCATGGCAAAGGGTCGCCCTGGCAAATCAAACAAAACACAAAATCCAAATATTTTAGTTCATGTTACAATTCATGGGATCACATAATCTGAAAGTACAGTTTGTAATATGTCGCACCATTTCCAAGAGTCCGGACATCCACGTCCTCCCTGCCAGACGAGGAGAAATTAAATCCTGCCAAAAAGAAACATATTTCACTTGTCAGGCTCACAGTGTTCTGCTCCGGTCATTCCACCACATGAGGTTTGATCAAACAACATGCAGCGTTTGTTCAGAGCATCAGGCAGATTACATGAGGTTCAGTAACTGTAGAGCACGCAGGCTTCCATCACAACACGCCACTCCACATTTGCTCAATATACACCATACATGACTTGATGATGGACTAACACATTACCAACGTGGAACCTGATCAGGTAGTACCGCAAGAACCACATGGAGTTTGTTCATAGCAAACTGTACGGGCTACACGGACTCGGCTCCCATGGCGCCACACAAGGTTTGTCTTTCCAGAGAACAAGCGAGCGATTCTGTTCCAATCTCATATAGGTTTATCTAACGAGTCAACAGTGACCTTCTGGGGAGCTAATATCAGCTGGTAACTACTGAAGAGCAGAAAGTCAAAGTCTAGACTTACCACTGGCCCGAAAAGCTGACAGGACAGGCGCTCCGATCAGCTCCTGCACTGATGACTCCATCTTCCTCTCGCCGTCGATGACCCAGGGAGTCTGAGGCAGGCTGCGACAGAACTTGTTGTACCTCCCTAAACATCAGCAGCATCAGTGACCACATGAGACATACATCTGACCTCCCAAAATCCCCCTGGAGTCTCTAAAGGCCCACCTGCTACAAACACAGACGCATGGACACAGTGGACATCCTGAGGGCAACAGATGGACGCCGGCTGTGTTGGTGGACAGGGGTAGTGCCTGAGGACGTGAAAACAGTCACATTAAAAAAATAATGAAAATCAAACACAAAGACCAAAGACAAAGTCGAGTCTTACTTCAGAAACTCTGCATCAGGTATATTTTCCAGAGCTTTAACCACAGCCATCCTGGTGAACACCGACTGCAGAAACAAGACGCAAAGTGTCACAAAGTGTCCAACATGAACGTCTACTCCTGCAGCATCCCAGCAACAAATGAACGGACACCGACCCCAACAACAAACAAACTGACACAGACCCCGATGCAAATGAAAGGACGCCGACCCCAACCACAACACAAATATAAAGTGTAAACCAGTACCTGATTTAAAATAAAACGTTAAGAATTTCCTCCCAAAATGAAGTTGGCTTTGCGAGTATTTAATCGCTCCCCTCTTGTGAAATGTGATAAAATATGACTTTTGTCATTTTCTTACTTGTTTGTTCTTTGTGGGTCTGAAACAGCTGGGACATGCTGCAGCGCTGGAATGCACACAAAACATTTAAATGTTCAGCCAATCACAGCCAGAGGCCAGCAACAGGGCAACCAATGAAAACATTTCTCTGCATCGACCATCATCTCAAAGCTCCTCCTGCTTTTCATCAATAACACTGAATAGATTTGTAATTATGCTTAGAAACATTGGCTAATAGAACAGGTGTTATTATTTTAACATTTATAATAATTTAATATTTAGATTTTTCTGAACTCACAGAAAGTGGCAGTCAGCATCCGTCTCCAGGTGTGTGAATTCCACAGCAACCTCAAACGCACTCTAGGGAAAGGAAGAAACAAAAAATATCATAAACTACTGGTTTGGTTGTGTCAAAGATCAACCGAAGTACGAGGTAGCCATCAGCGAGCAAAAGCTCAAATCAATGATTTTGTTCATAACAAATTTAAAATATTCCAGAAATAAAATGATTTAAACTTCTTACGGAGACAGACAGGTACCTTGGTTACCACAGCAACGCCCCCCAGCTCCTTAGCAACCAGTCCCTGCATGACCCACTTGAAGGCCTCTTTCACTTGAACGATGTCGTCCTTACCGAGCGCAGCGCTCTTCTCTCTGAGTGACCAAAACAAAGTGCTGATGTCACAGCAAATGTCTGATCCCACGTGACCACCAACCACACAAAACAATGTGCAAAATAAATGTTTTTACTTCACATCATTCTTCACATGGAGCCAACACGAGTGCTGCAGGATTACAAATATACAAAACAAATAAACAAACAAAAGCATCAAACCAACAATCCCCAGAAATATGAGAGTGAGCAGGTGAACCCTGAAGATCCACGCACCTCTCGGACACACAGCTGAGCTGGCAGAGACACCGATAACACCAGAGAGTCAAACTGAAAGTTTTCTGCCCTCACCACCTCAGCAATCTGTTTATTAAAAAAAACAAAAAGCATGGTTATTGCACCCAGAGGACTGTCATCATGTGACAGGGAGCAGAGCGCAGAGGGACACAACAGAGCTCACCTTCACGGCGTGACTCTGTTCACAGAGATCCTGCAGGATTCCCAAACACAGCACACACACCTGAGCAGCAGCCGCCACCGACTCCAGTTTGGCTTTTTTACTTGGCGGGCCTTCGAGTGCTTCTGGTACTGATGCATCATGGATAGGCTCTTTCTTCTGTGGACATCTGACGCTGTTGAATCGTGAGATTTGTCATTTCTGTATCGCCGACGAATGCTTGAAGATCCTTCTCTATATCCTGTGTAAGTCAAAAGATTAAACTGTTACCAGTGAATAAACGTAAAAAAAAAAAAAAAAATTCCATCATTCCCAGTTTCCCTGCCTTAAAGTTTCTTTGCTCCTTTGTCCAAACCACCTGGAAACGGTTTATATTTCACTCTGAAGCCAACTTTCTGACCATTGCCATGTTCAAAACAAAGACTTGCTGCTTGTGCAAAACATCACATACAGGTTGATTGACAGATTACTGTTATATTAACAACTGCAATTACACCCACATTCCTGTGAAGGTGGAATGCTGTACAGCTGTGGGATTCACTGGTAGCTGGATTCATCATCCAAAATGTTGTACCTGGTAGGACTGCCGGTAGGCGGCCGGAACACTGACACAGCAGAATCTGAGGATGCAGCGAGCGCAGCAGGCCCGCCGACAGCAGCTTCTGAGCCAGAACTTTGTCTTTCAGCAGGAGCATGACTTCAGCTTCCAGTCCACCCAAAGACCCTTTAGAGGGATAAGTGGGTTCAGAGAATGGATGGATGGATGGATACAAGACCAGTTTTCTGCACAGATGGCCACTCGCCTGGGATGAACTAATGCATCAGATCCACGACTAATGAGGCAAAGTTAATTCATTGAATAGCTGGAGTGAGTCAATGTCTTATTACATTATAATCTCATATTTGACCAAGTCTGCGAACATTTTGTCTTTTAAAGACTTATAAAACAACAAATTTGGATTATCTTCTAAGTTATGATTTAAGCATTTGACTTGTGATTATAATTCCAAAATCTTAGAAACTCGAAAGTTTGCTTTTTCAATGCCTTCTACATTTGACATTTTCTGACATTATTTTGTTTACTCACAAAATGAAAGTTCAAGCGTGAAGCTTTTTTTAAAAAAATAATAATTTTGACTACAGTCAAAACCTCCATCAGGAAGATACATTTTTAATAATTAGAAGATAAATGCAAACTGTTCTCAATAATCAGGAATTAATTATTAGCACAGTCATCTCATCATCAAACAAAAGCTAAAGATAAAGCATGATTAGCAGGCACTGCTAACTCTGGAATCTATGAGAGTTAAATTTATTCTGAGACGACGAGGCAACCGACAAAAACCTACCAGGGTTATTCGAGGAGTTCTAACGAGAATAAAATAGAAATTGTTCAATTACCTGTTAGCACCAAAAATAATCTTAGGTTAGCATGTTCATGCAAAATACCACTGCTGTCTCAGACCGAAGTAATCGAGCACACTTAACGTCGTCCTGTATTAGTAATCTCTACTGTGATAAAGCACCTAAAATCCTCTCAAACTTCAGTTTTTATTTTTTAATCTTTTTTATTTATTTATTTATTTGTCCGTTATGTAGCTCTTTGTCAAAACTCTGGATTTGAGTTATCTTTGACGTTCCATATCGATAATCGTTAACTTCTGTCTGGTACGTCATCTCCAAGCGTCGGGTCAGTTTGATAGCCGGGTCCTTTTTTTTCTCCGGAGCTGTCGGCGGCTCTGGCACCTTCTGCTGCATGCTGGATTGTTCCTAAAATCTGAATCCATCCGAGCTCGGGCCGCACCTTTTCACACCCGGGGATCATCCGTCTAGTTCTAATAACTTTTTCGGTCATTATCCAGTGATTATAACGTCTCGATGCCTGAAATGATGGCGGGACCGAAAGCCTCAGACGGAGGCAAAAACCGAGGAGGAGCGTACGTAGACCGCGACAAACCGGCCCAGATTCGGTTTAGTAACATCTCTGCCGCTAAAGGTAAGACACAGAACTCTCTGTAAATCTGACCCCGGGTCAGCCGGACAACGCCCCGAATCTCATTAACGAACCGTTATTTCAAATTGGTCTCCTTTTGGAAGCCTCCGTTAGGGGGCGCTACAGTACACCAGTCTCCATCCCAAGCTGTCCTCTGTGTCTTCCTCTGTCTCACCAACCACCTGCATGTCCTCCCTCAGCACATCCATAAACCTCCTCTTTGGCCCCCATCTTCTGCCTGGTGGCTCACTCCTCAGCATCCTTCTCCCTATATACCCTGGGTCCCTCTTCTGCACATGTCCAAACCAAACATTCTTACTAATCCCTTGCACTTCCTGATTTACTCTGTTCACATCATCCAGCTTTCTTTCTCGCATTTTCTTCATTCATTCACTCCTCAAAGTACACCCTCCACCTTCACAACACACTCTGACCACTTGTCGGTGCATTACCATCTGCATCCTTTATCACCCTAACCTGCTGCACATCATTTCCAGCTCATCTTCACCTCTGTCTGGCCAATTGGTACAAGTCCTCTCTTTCTTTTTTTTTTATAGTGTTTCACTTCATATACAGCTCACTATACACCTTTCCTTAGTCTTTGCCACATCTCTTTTCCCCTTACACTGCATCTCCTTTTAGGTTACATCTCCTACAAGGAACGTAGTCCACCTGTGTGTGCACCTTCCTCCACTCTTACGTCACCCTGTGTTCTTCCTTTTTAAAGGAAGGTATTAAAGGCACTGCGCTGCGGTGGTTTGAATCATATTTGTCTAATAGATTACAGTTTGTTCATGTAAATGGGGAATCTTCTTCACAGACTAAAGTTAATTATGGAGTTCCACAAGGTTCTGTGCTAGGACCAATTTTATTCACTTTATACATGCTTCCCTTAGGCAGTATTATTAGACGGTATTGCTTAAATTTTCATTGTTACGCAGATGATACCCAGCTTTATCTATCCATGAAGCCAGAGGACACACACCAATTAGCTAAACTGCAGGATTGTCTTACAGACATAAAGACATGGATGACCTCTAATTTCCTGCTTTTAAACTCAGATAAAACTGAAGTTATTGTACTTGGCCCCACAAATCTTAGAAGCATGGTGTCTAACCAGATCTTTACTCTGGATGGCATTTCCCTGACCTCTAGTAATACTGTGAGAAATCTTGGAGTCATTATTATCAGGATATGTCATTCAAAGCGCATATTAAACAAATATGTAGGACTGCCTTTTTGCATTTACGCAATATCTCTAAAATCAGAAAGGTCTTGTCTCAGAGTGATGCTGAAAAACTAATTCATGCATTTATTTCCTCTAGGCTGGACTATTGTAATTCATTATTATCAGGTTGTCCTAAAAGTTCCCTAAAAAGCCTTCAGTTGGTTCAGAATGCTGCAGCTAGAGTACTGACGGGGACTAGCAGGAGAGAGCATATCTCACCCGTGTTGGCCTCTCTTCATTGGCTTCCTGTTAATTCTAGAATAGAATTTAAAATTCTTCTTCTTACTTATAAGGTTTTGAATAATCAGGTCCCATCTTATCTTAGGGGACCTCATAGTACCATATCACCCCAATAGAGCGCTTCGCTCTCAGACTGCAGGCTTACTTGTAGTTCCTAGGGTTTGTAAGAGTAGAATGGGAGGCAGAGCCTTCAGCTTTCAGGCTCCTCTCCTGTGGAACCAGCTCCCAATTCAGATCAGGGAGACAGATACTCTCTCTACTTTTAAGATTAGGCTTAAAACTTTCCTTTTCGCTAAGGCTTATAGTTAGGGCTGGATCAGGTGACCCTTGACCGTCCCTTGGTTATGCTGCTTTAGACGTAGACTGTGGGGGGGTTCCCATGATGCACTGTTTCTTTCTCTTTTTGCTCCGTATGCATCACTCTGCATTTAATCATTAGTGATTGATCTCTGCCCCCCTCCACAGCATGTCTTTTTCCTGGTTCTTTCCCTCAGCCCCAACCAGTCTCAGCAGAAGACTGCCCCTCCCTGAGCCTGGTTCTGCTGGAGGTTTCTTCCTGTTAAAAGGGGAGTTTTTCCTTCCCACTGTAGCCAAGTGCTTGCTCATAGGGGGTCGTTTTGACCGTTGGGGTTTTTCATATTATTGTATGGCCTTGCCTTACAATATAAAGCGCCTTGGGGCAACTGTTTGTTGTGATTTGGCGCTATATAAAAAAAAAAAAGTTGATTGATAAAATTAATGTTTATGAGTGTTTCAGTGATTTCAAATGTCACTCCCCCTCTTTTTTTCCCAGCTGTTGCTGATGCCATCAGAACAAGCCTGGGGCCTAAAGGCATGGACAAGATGGTGAGTCCACCTTTTGCATTTTGACTAAAGCCAGATTCTCTCTTTCATGGTCATGCATGGTGGATTTTCATGGTTGGAAACTTTCCCCATACCATGTACAACATTGGAGGATCTGGGAGGTTGTCGGTGATGAACCGAGATATTCCGTTATTGTGTTGCCGTTTTGTCAGAACATGTCAGGATGTCTGAAAATTTCTTTTTCTTGTCGCAAACTTTGACATGCTTTGGCAATCTCTTGTCATACGTGTCATGATGACATCACTGATAGGTTTATTATTTTCTGCGGTGGTTCTGTTACAGGCGTGCTATGGCTGTTTTTTCAGGGCTGTGAAAACTCTGCGGATCCGAGAAATTCCGCAGATTTCATCATGGGGTGTGTGTGTGTGTGTGTGGTGTGTGTGTGTGTGTGTGTGTGTGTGTGTGTGTGTGTGTGTGTGTGTGTGTGTGTGTGTTAATGTTGTACTCTGTAATTGTGATCGTCACTGAGTTTTTAAAATGCCTATCGCAAAGTGTTTCCTTTTTATGACATCATGCAAGTTTTGTAAGTCCACAGACACTGATCTGTGTGTTACAGATACAAATGTGTCCTCGGATCCGCGGAACTTCGCCAAGGAAAAATGGCACTCAAAGCCTGGCTGTTAGGACAGTTGTTGTAAAGCGGGACTGGTTGGTTGCTGCAGCAACGCTGTGTGGCTCCTGCAAGATGCTTAAGCTAAACGTAGCATGTGGACATCGCAAACTTTTAGAGCTCTCAAGTTTTTAAAAGAAGAATTTTGTAGCATGTCTGTGTCACGGAGCAACATCAGACAGAGAGAAGATGGTGAGAAAAACGGTTTGAAAAAGTTTGATAAGGACAAGAATCCGTGGAATTGTTGCTAACTTCATGAACACATCTGAAAGATAAACAGAAAAAGCGAACTGTGCCCTTGGGAAACACGGTAAGAATTTTTCTCTCCCTGAAAAATAAACAGTGCTGTTCAAACAGGCTTTTAGACAAGATTATGTGACTTTTTTGTTATTAATCTAGACTTTTTCATTGAAAAAAAGACATTGTGGCTTTGAATGGTTTTACATGAATTTATACAAGAATGTAGATGAGTTTTTATTAATGTAGGCTTTTTTCATGGGAAAAAGACTGTGGATTTACAGGACTTTACACAGCAATATGTGACTTTTTGACTATAAGGTATGTTATTGATATTTTACCATGATTTTCAAAATCTCTACAAGTTTTAGGTGTGGTTTTTCAAATACTTTAACAGTCTTTTCAGTCTTCATGAATTTCACGTACTTTAATTGTTCTGAGTTAATGCATATTTTGGTTTACAGTTTAAAGGAAAATCATTCCGGGTCCTACTTCCACATCATATTCTGTTATTTCAGCATCATCATTGACAGTTCAAATGAAAGGTTGAGTCTGGGATCATTTAAATATGCACTTTTGAGATTTTTTTTTCTTCCAGGAGATGCTGAAAATGTATTATTAGATACAAAATTAATTTGGTTTCTGGAACCCTGCAGACCCTAAACCCCGGCTCGACCCCCTGCAGATTTTCCTCGGATTTCACAATTTTCATTTCACAGCCCTGGTTTTTACACACATCATGATATGAGAACGGAAAGTCAAACTGTTATGTTATAGCTGAAACCTCCCAGGATGCATATCTGTGAACGTGAGGACAAACTGTCAGCTGATGTGACACATGTTTCTAAGCGGGCGCTGTTTGTGTTTGCTTCAGATCCAGGATGAGAAAGGTGATGTGACGATTACGAACGACGGTGCCACTATCCTGAAACAAATGCAGGTGCTTCACCCTGCCGCCAAAATGGTACGTTCCAGTTGAGGGTACAAATATAATCCTTCATAACTCCCTTCATGACAAAAACAATGATTATTAAAGATGCAGCTGAACAAATGTTTTAACATCTTTAGCTTTATTAATGTTAGAAGTGAAATAGGAAGAATGAATAGCGGTGAGAGTTTTTCTGAACCTCACAGCTGTGATGTGATAGTACTCGATGCATCTAGTTTATTTACTGTTTTTATTATTTTCTTCCTTTTCACTGTGTTGCTACTTGTTAAGATTACTGTTTGTAATTTTTTTATTTTTTTTTAACTTTCACTATCGCTGATTCCATTTCAATACAGTACATTCATTCATTCATCTTCTACCGCTTAGTCCAATTAAGGGTCGCGGGGGGCTGGAGCCTATCCCTGCAGTCATAGAGCGCGAGGCGGGGTACACCCAGGACAGGACGCCAGTCTGTCGCAGGGCCACAAATAGACAAACAAACACAGACACACACACACACCACCTACGGACAATTTCTTATTTAAAGATTCCTGTCCACCTAACCCGCATGTCTAACCCACGCAAACACGGGGAGAACCTGCAAACTCCACACAGAAAGGCCACGGGTATTGAACCCACGACCTTCTCGCTGTGAGGCAACAGTGCTAACCACTAAGCCACCATGCTGCCACAATACAGTACATTTTATTGATATTTCTCATGGTTCGTTTTCAAGTAGTACCTTTTGTCTGAAATATTTGAACCCTGGTTTGAATTTTGTTTTTCAGCTGGTGGAACTGTCCAAGGCTCAGGACATCGAGGCCGGTGATGGAACCACCTCTGTGGTGGTGATCGCCGGAAGCTCTGCTGGACGCCTGCGCCAAACTGCTGCAGAAAGGTAACAAACACAGTCGTGTAGACGAGTCTTGGCAACTATCTGAGCAGGCCACCAGTTTATCCCCACATCCTGAAAGAAGCCAGTGGTTTAATTAGACCCACAAATATTGGACACTGATGATGTTTGCATTTAAGATGTCTACCTCAACATGTTGGAGTTGAAAACAAATAAGAATTATTATATGGCTACAACGGTACGTGCGCTCTGATTGGCTGATTTTCTCGTCTGATATTTTCCCATATCCGATCGTTACCATGACACTCAGTCTGGATTGCGTATCAGATTTGTGACTTTGTTTACAATTTTCACAGCGCAAATAAACAGAACAAAAGCGAACAAAGAAATTATGAGTGATAAAGAGGACCATTCTCCGAGCAAATTTTATTACATGACAAGTTTGAATTGGAGGAATTAACAGCAACCGAGCTTGAAGAGGACAAAATGCAGACCAACCAGATGAAAACACAGCTCCAAAGCCATATAATAAATGAATTATTAAAGGACATGTCACACCAAATCATAGCAATTTTGATTAGGTGTTAGTGAGCATCTGATGATCCACCAGGATTACTTTGTGCACTTCTATGGACCGGTTTTCAAAGTATACGTCATTCGCAACAAACAGCTAAGTACTCGTGTGCAGTTCCTCAGGGATCTCTCTTGGGTTAGGGTGTTTTTGTTGTACATCAGTCCTCTGGTAAAATCATTAATGTTGTCTTAACCACTTAATGTTCATGATATTAAGTTGTACTTTTCCTTTAAGGAGTCAGAGTTACAAAAACTGTCTGAGCTAATGGATGTGTCTTGCAGGTGTAAAGTCCTGGCTCACTAAAAACTCTTCTTATTGCTCCAGAGCAGAAAATTCCTTTGATTGTGAACCACCTCGGTTCTCTGGGCTCCTCTGTTCAGTCTAGCATCAGAATTCTTGGTGTTTGGTTTGATCAGTCATTGTCTCTGATAGCCATTCTAGACTCTTGGTCAAAAACTGTTTTTACCACTGAGAATATTGCCAAGTTCAATCAATCAATCAATTTTTTTTTATATAGCGCCAAATCACAACAAATAGTTGCCCCAAGGCGCTTTATATTGTAAGGCAAGGCCATACATAATTATGTAAAACCCCAACAGTCAAAACGACCCCCTGTGAGCAAGCACTTGGCTACAGTGGGAAGGAAAAACTCCCTTTTAACAGGAAGAAACCTCCAGCAGAACCAGGCTCAGGGAGGGGCAGTCTTCTGCTGGGACTGGTTGGGGCTGAGGGAGAGAACCAGGAAAAAGACACGCTGTGGAGGGGAGCAGAGATCAATCACTAATGATTAATGCAGAGTGGTGGCATACAGAGCAAAAAGAGAAAGAAACAGTGCATCATGGGAACCCCCCCAGCAGTCTACGTCTATAGCAGCATAACTAGGGATGGTTCAGGGTCACCTGATCCAGCCCTAACTATAAGCTTTAGCAAAAAGGAAAGTTTTAAGCCTAATCTTAAAAGTAGAGAGGGTGTCTGTCTCCCTGATCTGAATTGGGAGCTGGTTCCACAGGAGAGGAGCCTGAAAGCTGAAGGCTCTGCCTCCCATTCTACTCTTACAAACCCTAGGAACTACAAGTAAGCCTGCAGTCTGAGAGCGAAGCGCTCTATTGGGGTGATATGGTACTACGAGGTCCCTAAGATAAGATGGGACCTGATTATTCAAAACCTTATAAGTAAGAAGAAGAATTTTAAATTCTATTCTAGAATTAACAGGAAGCCAATGAAGAGAGGCCAATATGGGTGAGATATGCTCTCTCCTTCTAGTCCCCGTTAGTACTCTAGCTGCAGCATTTTGAATTAACTGAAGGCTTTTTAGGGAACTTTTAGGACAACCTGATAATAATGAATTACAATAGTCCAGCCTAGAGGAAATAAATGCACGAATTAGTTTTTCAGCATCACTCTGAGACAAGACCTTTCTAATTTTAGAGATATTGCATAAATGCAAAAAGGCAGTCCTACATATTTGTTTAATATGCGCTTTGAATGACATATCCTGATCAAAAATGACTCCAAGATTTCTCACAGTATTACTAGAGGTCAGGGTAATGCCATCCAGAGTGAGGATCTGGTTAGACACCATGTTTCTAAGATTTGTGGGGCCAAGTACAATAACTTCAGTTTTATCTGAGTTTAAAAGCAGGAAATTAGAGGTCATCCATGTCTTTATGTCTGTAAGACAATCCTGCAGTTTAGCTAATTGGTGTGTGTCCTCTGGCTTCATGGATAGATAAAGCTGGGTATCATCTGCATAACAATGAAAATTTAAGCAATACCGTCTAATAATACTGCCTAAGGGAAGCATGTATAAAGTGAATAAAATTGGTCCTAGCACAGAACCTTGTGGAACTCCATAATTAACTTTAGTCTGTGAAGAAGATTCCCCATTTACATGAACAAATTGTAATCTATTAGACAAATATGATTCAAACCACCGCAGCACAGTGCCTTTAATACCTATGGCATGCTCTAATCTCTGTAATAAAATTTTATGATGAACAGTATCAAAAGCAGCACTGAGGTCTAACAGAACAAGCACAGAGATGAGTCCACTGTCCGAGGCCATAAGAAGATCATTTGTAACCTTCACTAATGCTGTTTCTGTACTATGATGAATTCTAAAACCTGACTGAAACGCTTCAAATAGACCATTCCTCTGCAGATGATCAGTTAGCTGTTTTACAACTACCCTTTCAAGAATTTTTGAGAGAAAAGGAAGGTTGGAGATTGGCCTATAATTAGCTAAGATAGCTGGGTCAAGTGATGGCTTTTTAAGTAATGGTTTAATTACTGCCACCTTAAAAGCCTGTGGTACATAGCCAACTAACAAAGATAGATTGATCATATTTAAGATTGAAGCATTAAATAATGGTAGGGCTTCCTTGAGCAGCCTGGTAGGAATGGGGTCTAATAGACATGTTGATGGTTTGGATGAAGTAACTAATGAAAATAACTCAGACAGAACAATCGGAGAGAAAGAGTCTAACCAAATACCGGCATCACTGAAAGCAGCCAAAGATAACGATACGTCTTTGGGATGGTTATGAGTAATTTTTTCTCTAATAGTTAAAATTTTGTTAGCAAAGAAAGTCATGAAGTCATTACTAGTTAAAGTTAATGGAATACTCAGCTCAATAGAGCTCTGACTCTTTGTCAGCCTGGCTACAGTGCTGAAAAGAAACCTGGGGTTGTTCTTATTTTCTTCAATTAGTGATGAGTAGAAAGATGTCCTAGCTTTACGGAGGGCTTTTTTTATAGAGCAACAGACTCTTTTTCCAGGCTAAGTGAAGATCTTCTAAATTAGTGACATGCCATTTCCTCTCCAACTTACGGGTTATCTGCTTTAAGCTACGAGTTTGTGAGTTATACCACGGAGTCAGGCACTTCTGATTTAAAGCTCTCTTTTTCAGAGGAGCTACAGCATCCAAAGTTGTCTTCAATGAGGATGTAAAACTATTGACGAGATACTCTATCTCACTTAGAGTTTAGGTAGCTACTCTGCACTGTGTTGGTATATGGTATTAGAGAACATAAAGAAGGAATCATATCCTTAAACCTAGTTACAGCGCTTTCTGAAAGACTTCTAGTGTAATGAAACTTATTCCCCACTGCTGGGTAGTCCATCAGAGTAAATGTAAATGTTATTAAGAAATGATCAGACAGAAGGGAGTTTTCAGGGAATACTGTTAAGTCTTCTATTTCCATACCATAAGTCAGAACAAGATCTAAGATATGATTAAAGTGGTGGGTGGACTCATTTACATTTTGAGCAAAGCCAATAGAGTCTAATAATAGATTAAATGCAGTGTTAAGGCTGTCATTCTCAGCATCTGTGTGGATGTTAAAATCGCCCACTATAATTATCTGAGCTAAGCACTAAGTCAGACAAAAGGTCTGAAAATTCACAGAGAAACTCACAGTAACGACCAGGTGGACGATAGATAATAACAAATAAAACTGTTTTTTTGGGACTTCCAATTTGGATGGACAAGACTAAGAGTCAAGCTTTCAAATTAATTAAAGCTCTGTCTGGGTTTTTGATTAATTAATAAGCTGGAATGGAAGATTGCTGCTAATCCTCCGCCTCGGCCCGTGCTACGAGCATTCTGACAGTTAGTGTGACTCGGGGGTGTTGACTCATTTAAACTAACATATTCATCCTGCTGTAACCAGGTTTCTGTAAGGCAGAATAAATCAATATGTTGATCAATTATTATATCATTTACCAACAGGGACTTAGAAGAGAGAGACCTAATGTTTAATAGACCACATTTAACTGTTTTAGTCTGTGGTGCAGTTGAAGGTGCTATATTATTTTTTCTTTTTGAATTTTATGCTTAAATAGATTTTTGCTGGTTATTGGTGGTCTGGGAGCAGACACCGTCTCTACGGGGATGGGGTAATGAGGGGATGGCAGGGGGAGAGAAGCTCCAGAGAGGTGTGTAAGACTACAACTCTGCTTCCTGGTCCCAACCCTGGATAGTCACGGTTTGGAGGATTTAAGAAAATTGGCCAGATTTCTAGAAATGAGAGCTGCTCCATCCAAAGTGGGATGGACGCCGTCTCTCCTAACAAGACCAGGTTTTCCCCAGAAGCTTTGCCAATTATCTATGAAGCCCACCTCATTTTTTGGACACCACTCAGACAGCCAGCAATTCAGGGAGAACATGCGGCTAAACATGTCACTCCCGGTCCGATTGGGGAGGGGCCCAGAGAAAACTACAGAGTCCGACATTGTTTTTGCAAAGTTACACACCGATTCAATGTTAATTTTAGTGACCTCCGATTGGCGTAACCGGGTGTCATTACTGCCGACGTGAATTACAATCTTACCAAATTTACGCTTAGCCTTAGCCAGCAGTTTCAAATTTCCTTCAATGTCGCCTGCTCTGGCCCCCGGAAGACTATTGACTATGGTTGCTGGTGTCGCTAACTTCACATTTCTCAAAACAGAGTCGCCAATAACCAGAGTTTGATCCTCGGCGGGTGTGTCGTCGAGTGGGGAAAAACGGTTAGAAATGTGAACGGGTTGGCGGTGTACACGGGGCTTCTGTTTAGGGCTATGCTTCCTCCTCACAGTCACCCAGTCGGCCTGCTTTCCCGGCTGCTCGGGATCTGCCAGAGGGAAACTAACGGCGGCTAAGCTACCTTGGTCTGCACCGACTACAGGGGCCTGGCTAGCTGTAGAATTTTCCACGGTGCGGAGCCGAGTCTCCAATTCGCCCATCCTGGCCTCCAAAGCAATGAATAAACTACACTTATTACAAGTACCGTTACTGCTAAAGGAGGCCGAGGAATAACTAAACATTTCACACCCAGAGCAGAAAAGTGCAGGAGAGACAGGAGAAGCCGCCATGCTAAATCGGCTAAAAGCTAGTAGCTGCGCTAAGCTAGCGGATTCCTAAAAACACACAAAGTGAATAATGTGTAAATAATTTAGAGGTGATTCAGCAGAAGGAGTGCTTTAGTTAAGGCACGTGAAGATTACACTGGGAAACAAATCGTTATCTAGATAACTAGATCAATCTAACTGCGCAGATTAAACAGCTAACAGATACAGCAAAACACCGCTGTGCTCCGGAACAGGAAGTGATACAATACCGCAGTGAGAGCCAACCACCAGTAGAGGCAAGCAGTCAAGTTGAGGCCAACTCTGTCTAACTCTGATCTGGAAGTTGTGATTCATGCTTTTATTTCTTCTCGTTTAGATTATTTCAACTCGCTTTTTACTTGTTTTAACAAATCTGCCTTAAATTGTCTTCAGATGGTCCAAAATGCTGCAGCAAGACTTTTAACAAGATCTAGCAGATGGACTCACATTACCCCCATTCTGTCCTCCCTGCACTGGCTTTCCATCAAAATTCATATCGATTTTAAAGTTTTGGTTATGACTTTTAGAGCCTTGCATGGTCAGGCCCCCAAATATGTGTTGGATATGTTGAGCCCCTACATCTCTCGTCGCTCCCTTTGGTCCTTGGAGCAGAACCTCGTCATGG
This sequence comes from Thalassophryne amazonica, assembly GCF_902500255.1. Taxonomy (NCBI): domain Eukaryota; kingdom Metazoa; phylum Chordata; class Actinopteri; order Batrachoidiformes; family Batrachoididae; genus Thalassophryne; species Thalassophryne amazonica. The sequence continues at coordinate 4,071,476 of NC_047117.1, read as the reverse complement.
TTCCAAGAACCCGCTTTAAAACCAGAGGAGACTTATCCTTTCAAGCTGTGGCTCCTGAACTTTGGAATAATGTCCCTCTGTCCCTTCGTGCGACCGTCTCTGTGGATTCTTTTAAAAGGCAGCTAAAGACATTTTTGTTTAGTCAAGCTTTTAGTTGAATGTTCTCTTAATCACTGTTTTTTTTAACATGGTTGTGTTTTTTTGTTTACCTTTTGTGAAGCACTTTGTGATTTTTATCTGTGAAAGGTGCTATATAAATAAAGTTTCTTCCTTTTCTTCATGTGTTTCCGACAATTGGCGTTGCAACTAGAAGAGTCCTAGTGTGCACTTCAATGGAATGTAGCTGATAACGTTAAGAACGGAGGCACAGATTAATTCCAAAGTTGACATAAGTATGATGTCATGATGACTGATAACTGTTAATTTTGATGTAGTCACTGTAAAAGCTGCGGCTCCAAGAAGGTTTCTGTGCACCTGCACGGCCATGAGCCATAAACACAACCTGTCAGTAACAATCTGTGCTCCAGGTTCAGCTTTGTGCTCGATTCATTATGAGTGTTGTTATCAATAAAATCTAAAAAAAATACATCTGCTGCCGGGGGTAAACAAGCATCTTGTCAGCTGCGCAGCGCGTACACACACACACACACACAGAGTGAGCTTCGCAGCACATATGGCGCACACAATATGCTAAACCGTTATATTACACCTGAGGTACTTCATGAATGTGTTTATTAAATATGGATTGTTGAATAGAAATGTTTGTTATTGTTAACACTAATGTAACTAATGTATATATAGTATGCATAATTTGAGTGTATTTTGTTGCTCATAAAAATAAAGAAAAATTGAAAAGAAGTTTAGAAAATCCACTTTTTTTTCATCATGTTATAACACGATTGGACCTCACTTTTTCAACCAGGTCATATTTTTTTCAAACCAACCTCAAGGCAATTGCATTGTGCGTTAGTCAATAGCAAACCCATGAAATGGAAAATTAAAAGTAAATAAAAGGCCCTTGAGTCAATTTTAAGTACAAAAAAATTAAATTAAAAATGACTCTTGTGGACATTACGCTGTCTGTCAAAACCAAGTGGGAGATATAGATGGTTAAAAGTCGCATAAACTATAGCTAACATTTACACTTAGGTGGGCATTCTACTTTGAAATATGTATTCTCCGATATACACCGTCAATTTGTATAAAAGATACCTGTATTAAGAAATTATAACAAGTTGAAAACAACCTGAGAATTGTCCGTCAAAAATAACATCCGCAAGGGTCCATACTCTTATTAATTTCACTTTTCCATAATGAAAAAGTGAAATTTTTAATGTTAATAGTTAATGAGTTATCTTGAGCTTTGTGGTTTATGAAAGAAATATATGTGTACTACAATTTCAAACTAGTTTGCAATAAAAACTTGTAACTTGAAAAATTGACCTTTGTGTTACACTTTCATAACAGTTTAACATATTGTGAGCCATATCCACACATGCCAGCTCCAAATTTACACTCACTCAAAGTTAAAAGTAAAAAAAAAAAAAAAGAAATCTAGCCACAAATAACAAAAGGGGTAAAATTCTGAACGTGCCAGACTTACCATCATGTTATGGATTAATTTCCAGGTGTAAACTCCATGTGATCAAAGAAGCGTGCATGCAAGATGTAACAAATCGATCATGTCCAGGCAGTCTGTTAAAAACTGTGTCAGATGTCCCCAAGTCCACATCATCTTCAGTAACTAGCTTCCTTCCTTCCTTCCTAGCTGTCTTACTAACTGGGATGTTAAAAAAAAAAAAAAAAGGTGAGACATGTCCTTTAACCTCACTTGCTCGGTCTGATATTTTCCCATACAGACCTCACTCTCGCTAAATAATATTACTTTCAAGACCTGACTGCAGGCTTGTACAGTGAAATCGAGATCATCAAATCTTCCTGTTGAGGCTTTTACAATAGATTATAGCATTTGCTATTTCTTTTCTCTTAGTCTTTTTTTTTTTTCTTCACAGTTACTGTATTTTCTGGAGTACAAGTCCCTTTTTTAACACTAGTTTGGGAGTTGCTACAACTTATGTTCTGATGCTGCTTATACTTGTATTCTGAAAAATCATGTGTTCGTTATTACAAATAATAGCTTTATTTATATAGTGCTTTCCCAGGAATCAACACACCAAACAAAAGAAACTCCAATAATAGAAGTACACTACAACAATTCCCCAAATTCACAAACTAAACAGATGCTGTAAAAATCAAATGGACTCACTTTTTTATGGTAGTGAGTCCAAAACTGTGGTCAGCAATCTGTGCTTGTTTATCTGTGTCAAATAACAACCAGTGTCTTGTCTGTTGCACATTTATTAATCAGTCTTGCTTATGTTGTAGTTTTTAAGAGTGCTTTTGGTACACACCACAGGCTGTGAGCTTCCTGCAAAAATCCACTGTTCACTTCATCATCTGTGTTCATCTGATGATTTCTTTTGTCCAGACTGCATCAAATAGCAGCCAGCATGTTGTCCATCACACAGTTAGAGGGAACCGCAGTCTGGTTTGAACCCCTGTGTGATATCACAGGATTTGACCACTTCCGGGGACAACCTTCACAAACACAGCATCACTATAATGAAAAAATGGTGTACAGTTTTGTTTTTGACTGAAATAACAAAGCAGTCACAAAAAGTGCAGTTTTTTCAGTTCCCAGTAGAGAAGGGAAGAAATGGGAGAGGCTGTGTTGGTAAATTTTAACCAACACATCTTGATAGAGTACCTGCTGTCTCTTGCTTACACAACTGCCTCGGCATGTTTGAGCTCAGGGTTATAAACAAATCAAACATGTCCACTTTCTACCACATCTTCACTTTTTCTTTACATTTTCACTTTGTTTGCTGTGTAATTTGCCTAGAAACTCAAAGAAAGTGCCATGTTTTTGATGGGGACAGACCGGGGCCGTCCCCAGAAGTATAATTATGCCCTTTCATTTAACCCCTTGCGCACCCACCCTCAAACGAGACTACGGTAATCAATTTAGCCTCTTTTTTAGTTTTTGGGAATTTAAGTCCTTTTGTTAAGTACCAGCACATGCTCTGGTGTGCACATGCTCTGGTGTGCACATGTGTATGTACTGAGCTCCTGTTTGTTAAATTCACCCACAGGGAAATGCTGTGGGGGAAAAAATGAGTCATCCTCCAGAAAATACAACAGTGTCATTCACCCTGTTGGCCTCTAGCGGCTGCTGTTCTTCCTTATTGCAGCTCAAACCACATTTTGGAAGGTCCACTCATTTTTATGGCACAAATGGTAAACTGACTTCTTTAGAGTTTCTGGCCAATTAACTGTGACTGTTCCTCAGGTATCCACCCAACCACCATCTCTGAGTCATTCCAGAAGGCTGTGGAGAAGGGTGTGGAAGTGTTGACGTCCATGAGCAAGCCAGTGGAGCTCGGTGACCGTGAGACGCTGCTGAATAGTGCCACCACCTCGCTGTGCTCCAAGGTGGTGTCACAGTACTCCAGCCTGCTGGCGCCCATGAGTGTGGACGCTGTGATGAGAGTCATCGACCCAGCCACGGCCACCAGTGTGGACCTGCAGGACATCAAGATCATCAAGAAGCTTGGGTGAGCCCAGCTGCTTCAAAGTGCACGTTCCTCTAACATCTGACTTTGAGAAGGTGTTTCTGAGCTGGCATGAGGTTGAATGTTGCACCTGTTTCCACAAGGAATAAACCTTATGGATGTGGGTCTGGGATTCCCTCTTTTATTTTATTTTACAGGTTTTTCATTGTCAGCAGACATTTTAAAGAGATTTTCTTTAGTTGAATTTCTACAGTATATTTTAAGAACCATGACTCTTAAATTAAACATCATGTACATAATGTCTGTCTGTCTGTCTGACTGTCTGTCAATGACAAGTGTAATTATGCTGTGCATGTGTTCAGAGGAACCATTGATGACTGCGAGCTGGTGGAAGGCCTGGTTCTGACCCAGAAGCTGGCAAACACTGGCGTGACCCGTGTTGAGAAGGCAAAGATCGGCCTGATTCAGTTCTGCCTGTCCCCTCCCAAAACTGATGTGAGTAACCTGAAAGTGATCAGCATGGAGATAAAATAAGAAATGAACACCCCCCCCCCCCCCCCAAAAAAAAATGGAGCAGGTGGTAACATAACTGGTGATGTTTTTAAAAGCAACAGCCAGTAGTTCTTTCTTCCTCTTGCTTTGCAGTTGAAATGTTTCTTTCAGCAGACCTCCTCTGTGGATTGTCTAGCACAATCCTGATAATTAATCATGATTATTCTGTCTAATCTTAATTCCCATCTGACAGTTTGGGTGACCTGAGGAATGCAGAAGGTGTCACTCCACAACAAGAGTGTAGAATTTAAAAAAGAAAACAAATCAAGAATCTGAGCACGGATGTTTTTGGAATTTGACTACATGTGAAATGTTTTAAGAGAAAATTAAATAATAATATTGAGAGAACTGATCTCACAAACTTTGGAGCTCTCCAGGGTCCTGGTCTGGTTTGCATCTAGACATCCAAGCTGATGAAACCTGTTCAGATATCAGTGCTTTTGATTCCAGAGTAAACTCAAATGTTTGACTTTTTTTCTGGATCAGAGGTGTCTTTGTTTCCATCTCTGCTGTTTCATGTGTCTGTATCAGAAATTCCCAAATCATTTCCTTTCCAGGCCCATTAATTTATCTGGATGGATGTTCACAAACCTAAAATAAATGTATAAATCACATACAGTTACATTACAGTGATAGAACTCTGTCCTCAGAGCAAAACAGTCCAGCTTTCATGGCCGCCTGTGCCCCATTCTCTCTGTGCACCAGGAAAGACATCGGTGTAAAATTTGTGTCATATCAACATGTGGATCCTGACCAGATCCACTGTGGTGACCCAGAGCAAAATGAACAGTGGAAAGAATCATATGCAAAACTTGAATTAATTTTTTTGTAACCATTATATTTTACTGAAAATTAATATTGTAAATATGAAATAAAATGTATACTTTAATCTGTTTAACAGTAATTTATTAATTTGCAGAGAGTTTGTCAGTTGTCATTTTGCACCAAAACAAAGTTGGTGCTGGCCAGACGTGGCCCCACATTAGGCAGATCTGGTCTATATGTTTGATTTTTTTTTTTTTTTGGGGGGGGGGGGTACTCCATTTTGGAATGAGGCTGTAACAAGATGTGGAAAAAGTGAAGCGCTGTGAATACTTTCGGGATGCACAGAATATGTAGACAGGAGTGTGTCTTTCCAAATCATGTCCAGTCGACTGAATTGACCCCAGGTGGACTCAGTTAAGCTGTAGAAACATGTCAAGGATGATCAGTGGAAAGAGGATGTACTTATGTACATGTGATTTCTTAGTTTTTGTTGTTGTTGATGTTTGTTTGTTTTATGAATTTACAAAAAACTCACTTTTTTTCACATTTTCCTTATGGGGTATTGTTTGCAGAATTTTTAGAGGGGAAAAAATAATTTCATCCATATTGAAATAAGGCTGTAATATAACAAAATGTGGAAAAAGTGAAGCTCTGTGAATACTTTGCAGATGCACTGTACAGTAATGATTCATGTCTTTATGTCGAAGAAAAGTCTTCCTGACCTGCTGTTTACGTGTTTAGATGGAGAACCAGATCGTGGTGTCGGATTATGCTCAGATGGACCGCGTCCTGCGGGAGGAGCGCACTTACATCCTCAACCTGGTCAAACAGATTAAGAAGGCCGGCTGCAACGTTCTGCTCATCCAGAAGTCCGTCCTCAGGTACAGAACTGTTTCAAACGGGCCGACGTCGTGTGTTCCTAGCTAACCACAAACTGTCCTGCAACAGAGACGCTCTGAGCGACCTCGCCCTGCACTTCCTCAACAAAATGAAGATCATGGTGGTGAAGGACATTGAGAGGGAGGACATTGAGTTTATCTGCAAGGTGAGCATTCTTAAAGCATCCATTTAAAAAAAAAAAAAAAACAATAAAATAATAATAATAAAAAGTCGGACCTTTACTCACTGGGTTGTTGACCTCTGGTTGTGTGTGTGTGGTCATCAAACACTGGGTGTGGCTGTCTGGGGCATGTAGTTTCAGCATGTTTGGGAATAATCATCTTGAAGAATAGACGATACTGTCCAGTGATCTGCAGTGCTAATATTATTATTATCATTATCATTATTACTGTTCAAGAGATCCATAATCAGTCATTTTCATGATGGGTTTTTTTTTGTCACTGAAAATGAAGTTTCTCCCCTCTGCAGACTATTGGTACCAAGCCCATCGCCCATGTTGACCATTTTACCCCCGAGATGCTCGGTACAGCAGAGCTGGCTGAGGAGGTCAACCTGGACGGCTCAGGAAAACTGGTCAAGGTCCGTTAAGATCGTTCATTTTATGGTACTTAGACTGCAGTTTTTAAGTATAATTTATGCTCCACATACGTTATGAGTGAAGAGGCAACAATGTAGTGGATGCCACATGTATTTTTGCCCCGTTGCTCTTGGTCTGGATCAACCTTTCTCAAAGTGTGGTCTGTAAGTGTATTGGTAAAATGCACCGAAATGCACGAAAACGGTGGCACGGTTTCAGGATATTAACAAAATAAATGTGTGCAAGAAACTTTCAATTTTAGTCCATCTTTTACGTCCGTCAGGATCTTTCTTTTCTGTGGCGAAATTGTGTAGAATGAACGGAGGTTTACGACCACATTTCTTCTTCTTTCCGTCTTTGTGTGGACTCGGCGGAGCGTTGCAGTCGTGTGTTTTCAGCCAACTTTCAAGCCTATAAATTCTGTTCGAGCAATTTGAAAACAGCACAATCGCGCCCTACTATTGTATGTGTCGCTTAAGGCTTAAAGCCTTTTGAAACAATCCCTGTAAAAGCCCTTAAACGTTTACAGTCTGCTAATGCTTACTGTATACGAAATTCAGTGGGAGCAGTGTGAGTGTGGTAGCTGAGATTTTTGCCCCCGTTTGACCCACGCATGTGCAGATGCGATGCGCACTTGCTTATTCATTGTGGTCCTTCAGTGAAGGAACTGAGGCACCGTCACTTTGCCAACTTTATTTTAAGTGTCTGTCCACTAGGTGGCAGCATTTTTGTAATTGCTCACAGAGGTTAATATAAGTACTAGAGTCCGTTGCACTGAGACACATCCAGCAAGGAGGCATGGTCGCCATTTTAGATCCAGGCAACTAGTAGGCAGCGCACACTGCTGCTCAATGAGTCTGTCAAGAAACGGGTGGAAAATGCTGGAAAGCTGCTCATGTTGCAAAGCCACAAACGGAGGAAAGAAGGGACACAACATTTCCTTCCATAATTAAACAGTTTTGGTTATTCTGTTACTTTTTGGCCCCATAAACTGGTGTAAAGCCATCAACCTGTGTTTGAAGTCTGGGCATTTAAACCACCTGAATGGAATTTTATTCAAAGCTGAATTTATTCAGTACTATCCTAAAATGGATTTAATTAATGTGGACCATGTGGAATTAATTAATGCACTCTGTGTGCCCGTCTGGATTGTGCAGCGCTGAACACAGCAGCAGCAGGATGTCTCAGCTGAGCTGAGCTGCTGATTAATTGTAACTGGAACAGATCAGATCTATGTAACTTTCAGTACTAATATCTGGGGATGTGTGGGTGTCAAAGTTTAATACTTTCCTGACATAATTAATGTAAATTAATTTACTGGCTCGATATTCCAGGTCAAGAATGGCATTTTACCACGTATTTGTGTTTTCCATGTGTGTCACCCGTGTAATGCATTGAAAATGCATTACCATCTTTTGTCAATGTTTTGGCCGGTTAGGAGGCGTCATGTTGCTGTCCATGAAGGGACATTCGCATTTAGTAGGCAGAATGGGAGTGCGGACTCTAGTTCTCATATTAACCTCTGTTGTAATGCTACACTAAACTGATTTCTTTAAATGTCTTAGTGAAGGTCAGCAGCTGTTTTGTTTTTTTTTTTTGTTTTTCCTGCAGTACACTGGAACATGTGGTGTTGTGTGTGTGTGTGTGATTCCCAGCATTCTGCTTTCATGTTGTGTGCTTGTGAGTAACGAATAAATGGTTGTTTGTGTAGTTTCTGAGGATGAACTTGGAGTACTTTATAGTGATACTACATAAACTCATCAGGAGCTGACTGTACAAACTACTCGGCCGCACACCAGGAACAGTTCAGGGAAACGTTGTCTCTTGTCGTGGGTTCTCGCTGTTAACGCCGTTTTAAAGGCTCAGCTGCGTCCTTCACTGAACCTTTGGGGCTTTTTTGTTTTTTTTCCAGATTACAGGCTGCACCAATCCCGGTAAGACTGTGAGCATCGTTGTGCGAGGCTCCAAACAACTGGTGATTGAAGAGGCTGAGCGCTATATCCACCGACGCGCTCTGCGTCATCGCTGCCTGGTCAGAAGAGGTCGGTTATTCGTTCCATTTTAAAAAGTTTCAGTTTCCACACAAACCAAAGTCCTATTAATCTGGAATTGGCCTCACACCTTCCAACTTGTCTGAAATTTTAGCTCTCTGCACTTAACAGTAGGACATTACAGGCGTCTGAGCAACTTTACTTGAGATATTCTGAGGGCAAAAATACAAACTTCGGGGGTGATGGTGTTTTTGCCGTAGCTGAACCAGGACTGTGGAACAAGTTACCTCCTGATTTATGCCCCATTTCTGACCCAGCACTTCTTCAGGGCTGTGAAAAATCCGCAGATCCACAGAATTCCACAGATTTTATGTGTGTGCTCTGCCGTATGGTCGGTAATCTTGATTGTCATAGATAGTTATAAAAATGGCTATCGCAGTGTTCTTTATTTACGACATGCCGTAAAGCGGGACTGGTTGGTTGTTGCGGCGAGGCTGTCGTCTCTGTCGTTACGTGTATGTTCTGTCTTGTCTAATTAAACACACTGTTCTTAAGCTAAAAGTAGCGTGTGGGCATCACATACTTTTACAGCTATCAAGTTTTTAAAAGAAGAATTTTGCTGTGCCCCCAGACCCCCTGCAAATTTTTCTCAAATTTTACAATTTTCATTTCACAGCCCTGCTTTTTAAATCAAAGCTCAAGACTTATTAATGCTTTTAATACCTGGTGGTGCTGTGGCATTTTTTTTGTGTGTGTGTGTGTGTGTCTTTTTAACTCTATTGTCTTTGTTTTTTGTGAATTCTTGTTCCTTTTTTTTTTTGTTTTGTTTTTTTTTGTTTTGTTTTGCATGGAGTTTTTCAACAGATTTTGGGTAATTTGAGGCGCTGAATCAGAATCTGGTGTTTTTCCCAATCCCATCACGTTTTTGATATATGAAAACATATTTCTTATATCAAGCATTGAAGCAAAAGCTGCCGCCTCGCACACCTCTTCAGCACCACAAATGACTTTACAGCTGTTGTTCACATTTCGCAAACCTGTTTTAAAATCTGTTTTTGAAGCTGCTTTTGTCTGATTAGTGGCATCACACTGAGTGAATGAGCAGCTTTTGCGTAATTCATCAATAAGGAACATGTAGTTTGCAAATAAACGGGATAAATCAGTTCTCAAAGTTAATACAAGAAAATTTTGTTGTTGTTGACCAGTGTGATTTGTCCTCTGATCGTCAGGGCTCTGATCGCCGGCGGCGGTGCTCCAGAGATTGAGCTAGCTGTTCGCCTGGCTGAGTACTCGCGCATGCTGCCTGGTATGGAGGCGTACTGCGTGCGGGCGTATGCTGATGCCATGGAGGTGATCCCCTCAACCCTGGCTGAGAACGCCGGCCTCAACCCCATCTCCACGGTGACCGAACTCCGCAACAGACATGCCCAAGGAGACAAGATGGCCGGCATTAACGTACGCAAGGTCGGTCTGCTCTCCTCTGACTGTGACATCCTGTCCTGAAGGTGTTGTCCAAGAAACGAACAGGATTGAGTTTTGTTTTTTACTCACTAAAGTAGCAGCTAAGACTAGTTACCTGTGTGATGAGTTCATATCGACTTTATATTTCTTTCTACATTTCAGTCTCCAGCTGACTACAGGAGGGTGAAACACTGACACAGTGAAACATGTCTCTGCATTTAGCCATTCCTCTATTACACTTAACACACTCCAACCACTGGGAGCAGTGTGCCGTCACAGTCCAGTGCCTGGGATCCAACTCCTGAGGTAGAGATGCTGCCTTGCTCAGGGGCAGAGAAAGGAGCAGACCCCAATGTGTGTGTGTTGATGGTGGGAGGAGACTGGAGGAAAACCCCCGCAGGTGTGGCACACATGCAACCTCCACACAGAAGGACTGCCATGGAGGAATCGAACTCTAGATCACTGATCCACTCTGCTGCCAAAGATTAACTTGGTGCAAAATATGTGTACTGAGGCAGATATTCAGCTTCTGGGGTGGAAAACCTGAGGTTGCAGTGGGATTATTAAGGCCTGACGTTTTTGGTGTGACATCCTGAGTGTGGTATTTTATCTTATTCATTTTTCATTCTGAGGTGTTAAGATTATTTTTCCTGTGTGTTTGACAGGGTGGCATCTCCAACATCCTGGAGGAGCTGGTGGTGCAGCCTCTTCTCATCTCCATCAGCGCCCTGACGCTGGCCACAGAGACGGTCCGCAGTATCCTCAAGATCGACGACGTGGTGAGAGTCCACAGTCACACGCGGTCTCAGGGCGTCCACGCAACGGGTTAAAAACAGTGACGGCAAAGACCGGAAGTTGACTAAAATAATTCACTTTATTTCAAACTCTAAATAAGTGTGTGTGTGTGTGTGTGTGAGAGAGAGAGAGAGAGAGAGAGAGAAGCACAGTTTGGAGTTTCCAGGCTTCTATCGTGTCAGTGACACTGTTTAACCTGGAATGTTCTGTTTACAGGGATTTTCTTTTTCTTGTTCACAGGTGAATGTGCGTGTAGGTTTTGGGGTCGGACCTCTGGATCTGCTGCTAAACCTGCCGGACGGATCACAGGACTTCGGTCTGTTCGGATTTCAGCCATTGTGTTGTTGTTCGCATAGTTTAATTAAATAAAGAGCTGTTTTTGTTTTTTGACACGTCAGTCATTTCCTGTGTGATTTATTTCATGTACAACCCATGAGATTCATGTGTCACTTACTAGATTCAATGTTACTGTCCAAACCAGGATCCATGGGTCCTGGTCAAACCAGCCCAGATTATGTGGTTTGTCCTATCTGGGATTTGGTTGGGAGAGATGGATTAAATTATCTGAGGTAAGTGTGGTCATCGTGTGTGTGTAAGTCAAGATCGGTAATCTTGATGGTGAAGGAGAAGCGCAAACTGTTACTGTAACAGAAGCTGCTTCTGTCCATCTAGAGATGATTGACAGGAAAGGAAATAATGCTGATACTGCGAAAAACAAGAAGGGAGAGGTGGGGTGGCCAATGAACACATTCGAATAATTTTCTGAGTATGGCAGTGCAGTCTTGTTTGAACCCTGTGTGATATCACGGGATTTGACCACTTATGGGGACCGCTGCTCCCATTGTGCAACATATACACAGCATAAGTTCACACAGGAAAATGGTGTACTGTTTTGTTTTCGGCTGCAATCATTGAAGCAGTTGTGAAGTGTTTTTTTTTTTGTTGTTGTTGTTTTCAGTCCCAGTGGAGAAGGGAAGATGTGTCGGTGTTAGCCTACACAGGCTAATCAGAAGTAGCTGCGTTCTCGTTGCCTGCAGGCCCGCCTTGACACGTTTGAGCTCTGGGTCATAAACAAACTGCAACACATGTCCACTTTCCCACTGCATTGTCACTTTTTCTTTGCATTTTCACTTTGCATATATTTGCCCAAAAACAGAGTAAATGCCATGTTTCTGCTCCTGGAAGTAGAGAAATTGCATCATATGCATTATATTTTCCCATTTAGCGCCCGCCCCCAAGCGAGACTGCGCTGCCCAATACCAAGTACTGCATGAAAATCAACTTTCATAAAAAATCTAAATACTTTCCAGCAGAAACTGCAGAATAAAAATGCCAGTTGTCATTTTTGGTTTTTCACTGTCAACATGTGTAGTCACTGAATTATTTATTTATATGGTCTTACAATTTATTCAGAGCAAATAGGTATGTGGGAACAGGTTTAATGAAACACGCACACACAAATATCAATAATGATTTCGATGGATTATTACCAGCCTTTGTTGTTCTGAATAATTGATGTGAAGAACTGAGAAACTCAGGATCACAGTCGGGTTTCCTTTGGTTTTCTACAAAATTTACTTTGTGTCGAATCTAATTACTTTGATGTAACTTCATTTCTATGGTTTATCACTAAATTACAGCAACTTTTATTGCTGGTGAAGTATTGAGTGGAAGACAACATGAAGGATGCACATGTGCAACGGTTCAAAGCTGATGCTGCATTATGTGGAAACTTGGAACTTCTCAACATCTAGTGAAAAAGGAGTCTACTAAAAAAATAATCTCAGCCAACCAACTGACTCGTTTTACTGCAGCAAACAGTGAAAACAATTTTTCCACCAGTACATGTAGGTAAAACCTTTTAAGCCCGGAGTTTAATCTTCAGGTCCATGATTTGCTGATGACTGTTTGCCCCTTGTTCTCTATGACATCACTGAAGGAAACTCCACAGCTTAACCCACGTGGATCAAGATTGTAAATTGTTTCTAGCGAGGTGGTTTGGTCATAATGTGACTGCAAAGTCTTTAGTTGATTACTGAAGGGACAGAACTTTTTGCCGTGCTAGAAGATTTTAATTAGTGAAAATGCAGACACTAACCTTTAATCATGTTTCACTTTGGCGCAAAAATAAAAAGTTTACTTAAATGTTTATGTTTTATGAGTTAATCCACAACAGCATCTGTATATATCTTAGTGGAAATTAAGACAACTTATTGGCTTATTTTTTTGAAAGTTGTAATCTTAATAATTATAAAATAATTTCCAAATCTGTTTGAGCGGAAGTCGCTGCTGTACTTTTAAGTAGGCGGGGCTTCGCGATTTTGACGCTTCTGACGTCAGAGTATCCCGCCGACAGTTTTATAAATGGGAGCAGCGTGGACGAGATTTTGAATGCTCGGATCATGATTCGAAGCGCTGATCCACGCTGGGCTCATTGTTAGACGGTTTTGGTTTTAAAAGCGGGCCAGGCAGCGGTCATGTGGACGACCACAGAACCAGCCTTTTACTGCCGTCGTGTCTGAAAACGCCGGGTGGACCCGCAAACTAAAGCACCGCTCGCTGCGTACGAGCGGACGAAGCGCTTCGAGCAACGCAACGACTCACCACGACAACCGGGTAAAAAACAAACAGCTCGTCGGTGTTTAATGTTAAACAATTACTGCCTCTGGATTTAATGATTAGCCGAACAATATCTATCTTTGCTGTTTTTCCTCTTTGTTCTGTTTACTCCTGAAAGGCAACTTCATAATCAATTTACGTCAATAGCAAATTAATTCAGTTTAAATCAGCTGTAAAGTCTGTTTAAAACACACTAAGGTGATTTATGTTTAAACGATTGTCATTGTGTACCTGATTAAAAGTAGATTTCTTTCGTTTATGTAGCTTTAAACCAGAATTCATAGCACTTTAAAAGTATAGCTGTAAAATGTCTTTAAACCAGTTTAGTCGATGTTTAAACCACTTGAGTGTAAACAGATTTAAACCGGTTTAAAATGGCATATAACCTGTTGAAGAGATTTTATAGTTTGTTTTGGGCAGTCAGGACATGTACTGTAAAGTGGGGTATTTGGGTTAAGTTTTTTTAAAAATAATTTTGACATTACTTTATAACTTAATGTGATTCTTTTAATGGTGTAATCGGTTTTGTGACCTGATTATATCGGATCATATTTGGTTTCACACCACATTAAAATGATTTAAAAGCAGCTCTGGTGTCACTGATGTTGGAGAGTTTAAAATCATTTAACTGGGTTTCTGATGGACCAGAATCAGTCATTATCCTACTTTTTAGATTAATCAGTGTAAAATTCATCATCTCATTTAAAACAGTTTAAATTTGTCTTAAGTGTTTAATATTTTTTTTATTATGGTGTGTCATGTTTGATGTTGATGAAATTTGAATACTGCTGTTTGTATTTTGTTAAATCATGCTGTGATCCTGATGTTCACTGTTCTGTTCACGTGAGCTGGAAGGGATTTGACTCTTGTAATTTGTTGTCCTGGCTATCTTGGGCCTCCGGCTTTGGCTAGATTACCAAATTAAAGATATTCAGATGTTAATCCCAAATACAAAAACAAACTCGCTCCTTTTTCATGTCTAACAAAGATGTTTTTTTTTCATCTTTTGAGATGTTTCAGATGCGTCCGTCAGTCTGATGTTAAGTTGTTGTGGTGACAGACACCAGATGTCTGAGAGTTTATGCTAATCTGACCTGTGTCCTCCACCGGATTTCATGTGAGGTTACTGCAGTGGGTTAATGAGATTAGATGTGTCCGTGTGCCTCTGAAGCAGGGCAGCTCGCTCCTGGTTTGGTCCCTCCTGCGCTTGACAGAAAACACTCTACACATGCACATTAACACAACTGTGCCTTCAGTAGAGAAGCTTGAATCTTTGACTTGACTGGATTAAGATTCAAGCTTCAAGTCAAAGATTCAAGTTTCTCTATTATGGAAACCACCTGGTTGGAATTATAACTCGATGGCTACACAACTGGCCAGGCCCAGAATGCACCATTGATCACCCCAAAACCTTCAGTATGTTTTATTTAAAATAGGAAAAAGTGATAAATTTAATGTAGTCTGATCCACAATGGGGTCACTTTTTTTTTCTTTCCAAATGATGTTTTATGATTCTGCAGTATTTCCTGGTGTCTATTCTAAATTGAATCCAACCTCACATTTTGTGAAAAGGAGTTTGGTAATGCTTAAGAAACCACCTTTTTTTTTTTTTTAAGTAGAACATATTTTGGAAACTGCACGTTTTCTTTGTTTGACCATCTTCAAACACGTGTCATCCAGAACACAAGAGTAACGGATTTATATTTGATGTTTTTGTTTTCCTATTTTCCAGAAAAGATTGTTTTGAAAGTCAGTTATCCAGTTTTCGCATGTGACCTTTGACCTTTTCAGATGGCATATGAGGAGTTTGGCTCAGATTTTTCTGACGAGGATTGTCTGGTTAAAGAAAGTGTGTCGATGCAGCCGCACAGAGGAAGAGGAGAGCGCTTCGACCTGAATGAACTCTTCTTCTCCAATGAGGAGTACTACAGGAAGCTGGAGGAGCTGAAGAAGGCTCACCTTCGCACCATGGCTCAACTGGACAGCATGTACCGCCAAAAACTGCAGCTGAAGTCCACTGAGCCTGTGGGCGCAGGACACGGGTCTGTGCATTTCCTTCTGACCTTTCTTTTTCCTATTGGTCTGTTATGACTGTTGTGTAACAGCTGAGTGAACTCCTTGTCATTTGATTGGTGCTTTGTATGTTACGTGACATGGATTATTTGTCCCATTTGTGTCGCATTGCATTTAGAGTACAAATTTGGTTACATACATTTGGTACCATTGCGCTCTGCGCACACGCCCAAAACAAATCTACTGTGCTGTAAGCCATCGGGAGGTATAAAGAGCTGTTAGGAGGAAGTTAAAATGAAAAGCTGGACTAATTTGACTTTTTTTCTTTTTCTCGCTGCACTTAGGACGTACACAGTCTTACAGCTGTCTTTTCTAAGCAGCAGCAACTATAGATTTCCAAGTACTCAAAATGTTTGGAGGGCCATAGAAAATTGTAAAATTTCTATTTTGATATTTTTAAAAGAAAATGGCTAAAATAAGGGGGTCACCTTATTACTGTAGATCGAAAGAAAACAATCATTTACCAAATATAATGAAATTTTATTTTCAGTTATACTTTTACCAATGGAATATTGATTTAAAGTGACAAATATAACACAAAACTTGTTTCTTTAGCAGACAGCAGTATGTAGAGATCTTAAATGTTTTAAAGATTACCAGGGAAATTTCCCCAACAGCCAATAATACAACTTATAACACGACATTACTGTTGTTCAAACATGTAAACACAAAATCCATATCATTTGACCTAATGTTTTCTCTTAAAATACCAAAATTAGAAATTTGCTAGCATCATGTAACACCATGCTATGCAGCTAACATTAGCATGAGAGGAGTGCCTCTCTTTTGAGCAACGGGATTGGACAACATCTGATAATTTTGTTGCCTGAAAAAATGACAATCCAGCTGTGTAGTGTTTTTTTTTTTTTTTTTTTTTTTGCGGACAGACTAACTAATATATAACAGATGCACAGATAAGAACCTTTTATAGAATTATGATCTAGATGATGCCAGTAACTAATTCTACATAATTTCTGAGTGTTGAGGTGTGAGCTTAACATTGTCGTTTTTGTTTTTACCTGCTGGGGCCGGACTCCAGTCCACTCACTTCCTGTCATTTGAGGAAAACGCTTTCTGCCACTGAACTGAGGAGGAGCCCAGATTCCTCCAATGAGGAGGAGGCTGCACCACAACGTGGAGAAAGGTCTCTTGTTCTCCCCCGAAGGAACACATCAAAAACATGTGGCAGGACTTCAGAGTGTCTCCTCCACGCCGCCGGCTTCCTTCCGCCTCTCTGCAGAGCCTGACAGACGAGAAGCGCTGCAGACCACAAGAAGGAACTCTGAAGAAGACTGAGGTCTGCAGCCATGGAGAACCAGGTGACTGGAAGCCCAGAGTGACTGTCCCCAAACCTTTCCAGATGATGCTGCGAGAGGCAGAGAGACGAAAGCTCGGTGTAAAGACACGCTCTGAGATCGAACTGGAGAACGCAGAACTTCGTCGACAGCTGGATGAGCTGGCAGAGTGTCAGCGGGTGTTTTCGTTGCCACCCCGGTTCCGGCACACGTTCACCTGCCTCTTTACGAAGAGCTGCAGGAGCAGAAGGAGGAACGGAGGCGAATCATGCGAGAAAGAGAGGAGCAACATCTCCGGACCATCCAAAGCCGTTCAGCTTTATTGAGCGTGAGCGGCTGAAAAAAGAAGGCGCGGCGGTTCTCCCAGCCCGAGAGCTCTGCCCCGGAGAAGCTCAGCTCTTCAAGGCCAAGCCTGTGCCCAAGGCGGTGTACACAGCAGCATCTGGGAGCAGGTGAAGGAGTGAGCAGCTGTATCGCTCCATCAAGGTACAGATGCGAGCGCAGGAGATGCTGCACAGGGCATCGCTGCCACCCAGCATGCTAGCACGACAACTTGGCGAAAGGGAAGAAGGCCAAAGCTGGCGGTGCTTCAGATGAAGGCTTCTCGCACAGGCCCAAGATAAACAAAGAGGTGCCAGACTTCAATGCAGTCCATCAGCGCTTTCAGAAACACCTGGAGAGCCGAAAAGGCACAAAGCCAACAACACCTGCAAACCTTTTGAACTGAGGACATCAAGATCGCATCACATCAGGGTCGTGTCCTGGCCGAAATTGAGAAGGAGCAGAGCAGCCCCCCGATGGTGCGCTGGCCGTATATCGGCCACCCGCCAGTCAGGATGCCCACCTCAAGCCTCTGCTCGTCCCTGGTCAGGCAGCCTGGAACTCCTGCCTGCCAAAGTGACAGATGGCACCAAAAACGCCACGAGGCCGTGAGGTACCAGGCCTTCGAGTGCTTCCATCCCTCTAGAGACCTCTCCTTTTCCGAACCATCCTGCAGTCCATTCCAAACCTCCTCCATGCAGTGTTCACACCTTGTAGGTCAGAGGTCACCAACCTGGATCCTGGAGCTCACCTGCTCCACCAGCCACAACTGGTTAGTCCAGGCTGGTGCTGATTGGCTGAGCACACCCAACTCTGTTAATACCGTGGGTGGGTTTGAAGACATGGAGGGTAGGTGACCTCCAGGAGCCGGGCTGGTGACTGCTGCTGTAGGTGACCTTCGAAACCAAACCCTCACCACCTCCTCCTCGTCCAGTCTGTGAGCAAACTGTCCTCTGTGAGCAGAAAGGTGCTCGAGCAGAGGAAGAAGGCTGAGGAGGAGGAGGAGCGGTGGAAGGAGAGCAGCATCAGAGGGAGAAGATGTTTACAGAGGTTGGTGTTGAAGCGAGCCCAGGCCACGACCCCCCCTCCGCCTGGCACGCACACAGACCCGGCAGTCCAAGCTCGAGGAGTTCAGGTACCCGAAAAACAAGGTTCCCAAATCAGACTAGAGCACTGCGCTTGTAGAGCGCAAACCTCCGCCAACATTAGTTTCCAAATCCACAAATTCCTGACTCTGGGAAAAAAATTTTCAAGGTCAACGTCCAGTTAGAAATGGCTGTTTCATAAACTAAATTAGACGTGATCAAATGTCAGGGATGATGTATTTAGTTTGTGCACTTGAATCAGGTCTTTGTGTGTGTGGTGTCTCAAGTTTTTCAGTTTCTGAATTCCTTTTCAGATAATTTTTCACAGAACATTGCTTTTTGGCATTTGTCATTGCCAAAAAGAAATTGCTTCTTGGCACTTGGTTCTGACTGATAACTGGAAGATACACAGGCATAAAAATTGGGAACCTAACCTCCATCCAATTTTGGTGGTGTAGGCAAATCCAGAACAGAACTAGAGTGCAAACCTGTGCCAACACTAGTTTCCAATTCCTCAAATGTTACCTTGGAAAATTTTTCAAGGTCAAACTGCTGTTAGAAGTGGCTTTTCATAAGCTGAAATATAATAAAATTATAAAAGCTGAAAGTGCTTTTCAGTGTTACAATCAAATATCCGCTCAATCCACAATACGGATCAAACTTGGTCTATTCATTGAGAGGGCCAATTTACACCTCATTGTCTCAATGAGTGATTGAGGCACTTTTGATTAAGATATAATACAAAATGTACACCCAAAGGGCTTTTCAATATTAAATTCAATGTCTACACTCCCAAACTGCAGTTGATGTGAGTGCCAGTCTGCATCCCGTGTTCAAATATGAGAGTGATTGGGGCACGTTTGATTAAGACTAATGTAAATACACATTAAATGGGGGTTTCAAAATAAATTTAAATGGACACCAATCTGTAATCTGGATCAAACTTTCAAAGGATGCCGTCCTACATAACGCTCTCAGATATGAAAGAACTTTGATCTTTATTGACAGTTACAATTTTTGAAAATTAAAGGATTAAAGGATCTGGATTTTTCCTGACTTTGACCTTGGAAACTGAGTCAGTTTTTTCTTGTCAGGATATGAATCTTCAGTAAAAAAAAATTCATGAGGATATATGGAAAAATGTGGGCTACAAGGCTGTTCACAAACAAATAAATGGGGTGAAAACATCACAAACTTTCTCATGTCAGGGTCTTGTCCTGTAGTACTAGTTTCATAAAATGTATTGAACCTTTTTTTAAGTTTTCTGTAATGTTGAGGCAGAAAACAAATATATATATATATATATAATATATATATATATATATATATATATATATATATATATATATGATATCTATAGTATATTAGACAGGCTATAAACATTTGGACAGCAGTCATTTTTTTTTTTTTTTTTTTTCCCAGTTTTGCCTCTGAACACCATGGGATAGTTCAGATGATATGACATGTTCTTGTAGTGTCAACATTTAGCTTTAACCATATACAGACTTTCTAAACCAATGTAGGTTTATTATCTACAAATATTTCTTAAATATCTATACGTAGTCATTTGACTGTTCCACACATGCAAATAATTTGAGATGTGTCATTGCTGAAGCGGGTTAGACTGTCACAAAGAAGAATGGTCTGAGTCTCTTCTGACCGTGTGATTGTGAAAGATCGTGATATAATGAGCTAAGTGAGGGTCCTTCTGAAGGTGCCTGGTCTCACAGGGTCAGAAGTAACCCAGAAGTTTGCTCCTCCATGAAGAACTAAGCCAGATGAGGATGTGGGTGCATTCTGGTTGGAATGCTTCCCTTTAGACAATTTCCATCTATGACCGACTGGGAGGAGGCGCCCAGGACAGACACAGCATGCAGGAGGGGTTACATGCTAGGAGTGCCGTCAGGTCCACCAGGATGAACTGAGCAACATTTTGCGATCTGACTGCAGATATCTGGTGGAGAACCGACTGATAGACAGATGAGGAATCTCAGATATTCAAAAGATAAAAATGTACAGAAATGCATTGACTGGACTAACACTAATTGCAGGAGATCAATGTTCTTGCACAGAATGATTGGCTTTTGTAGTATGTTTAAAAACTGCCCAGCATGCACAGGAAGAAAAACCAGCATTAGGTACCATAATCTTACTTGGTTCTGATTTGATACTTTCTGCACAACTTTAAGATCCTGGTTCTCACACTGTAGTTCCACCTTGATATTAATCTTAACAGTACATCATAAATGAGACCATCTTTATTTTGCTGTGAACTACAGAAAACAGGACCTGGAGCGCAGGAAGGAGTACCAGCAGGAGATCAAGCAGATGCAACAGAGGGTGAAAGGGAGGCCGCTACTGCTGGAGCAGGTCGCACAGGTGAACGTCAGGCGGCTCAGCAACGCACTCCAAAATGACTTTTAAAGGTGTTTGTTTCTCATCATGTGCTTTGATGCAGAGGAACGCCAAACAGGCGGCAGAGAAACGTTTTGCCAACACCCTGCATGCGTGTGACCTGACTGAAGAGTTCATCGGCAGTACAGTGGTCAAATCAGGATCTGCATGCGAAGGCTCCACCAGCTCCAAGCAAAGGTAGACTACATCCATCCCATGGTATCTTACTATATTTACACAATGTCAAGATGCACACAAATTTTTAAAATATAAATGTAAAAATTATACAGTGGGAAAAAAAAAATGCATTAAAAAGTACAAATGACTAAATATTGTGGTTGTAGTCATTTGACGCTTTACTGTATAGATTTTTCTTTTTTTTTTTTCTTATTTTTTGTAATATGCCACATTTCACCATGGTTGTCATAGTTTGAATTTTCTTGGTGCCAGCAGAGGTCTGTTGTAATTATGACTGCCGGGGGCCAAAGGCTCCAAAACCAAGTTTATGCAAAAGCTTGGGGCCTGATTTCCAAAAGAGATGTATGTATAAAAAATATGTGAACGCCACTCCACCTGTACACAAATGTACATACTAATCTAACATTATACACTGGAAATTCTGTCTTCACAAAGGTGCAAAATACCTTGTTGTCCATTTAATACATTTGCATTAATGCATATACATTTTAGGGTGTGTCTACCTGATTGTGCAAAATACTGGGAGACAAACATGCAAATATGTTAATTTAGCAGCTGCAGTGTGATTTATCAATAACTGCAGCTGTAGTCTTAATATTTGATAGAAACCTGCTATGTGTGTGTGTCCAGTGCCACACACAGTGGCTGACACAGCAGGTCAGCACTGCAGACAGCTCCACCTCCAAATTAAACACACACAAATCTATGGCTTTGTTCAGAAAATAAAAATCTAATTTATGTGCATATCTGACTAGAATCTATTCCCATGATGCAAGTCTGAACAGTCAAAACTTACATGAAATCACCACCCCCAAATCTGTTTCAGGCATTGTGTGTAAATGACACTCAAATGACACTTTTTGCAGTTCTCTCAGATCAGACACTGGATGCGTTTTTGTTACATCTGTGGAGCGGTGTTCCCCAAACTCTACCGCGCATTATCGCGCTCCAGTCACTGAAATCTCACTATTTTCAACTTATTGTCATTTATATAGCGCCAAATCACAACAAAGTTACCTCAAGGCGCTTCACACAAGTAAGGTCTAACCTTACCAATCCCCAGAGCAAGAACACAGGCACCAGTGGTAAGAAACTCCCTCTGATGATAGAGGAAGAAACCTCAAGCAGACCAGACTCAAAGGGGCGACCCTCTGCTTGGGCCATGATACCAACACAGTAGACAATACAGGAAATTTTGGGAGATTTTCACTACCCCCGCCACAAAATAAAAAGTTCGACATGAGGTGACGGGGGCATGCTGCCGTGTGACAACTTTTGTTCAGCTACTCAAGCTGGCAGGGAACAAACACAAAAGCCTAAATTAACCTCTAGAGTCCAGGAGATTTCCATGGCAGCAAAGGGGGCCAAGATTCTGAAATTTACTGTACAATATAACACCACAAGGACTTCATGTATTGTGATGAAACTTGCTGCTGTAGATCAGAACTTCCTAAAACCATGTTTGATGTTGGGCTCATTGAAAGGTTTGGGTCAGTTTTGCCTTTGAAGTGTCAATACTGCCCCCTTTTGAACAAAGTAATCACAAATCTTAAAAAAAAAGTGTGGGGGGGGGGGGCATTTTTCTGCTATCTATCCATCTGTTTTCCATACCCGCTTACTCCAGTTAAGGGTATTTTTCTGTTATGAAATACTGTTTATGTAAAGGCTCATTGTAATTTACCAAAGTCTTAACAAAAAATTAGTTAAAGCATATACTGTGTACAAACTGCACCCAATACTAAAGTTCACAGCTGCTGCTTTTAGGAAAACACACTCTTGGACTTCTGCTGATTCTGATGTTGTCTTGATTAGTGACCAAGAGGATCCAGACTTGGGATTTCAACCTGTTCACTTCAGAAAGATCTTCCTCGATGATGATGAGAGTGATGAGGTTCCATCCCAGCACTGTGACGGTGACGATGTAGACCCGCCACACGACGAGGATCACCGTGACTCAGACGGACGTTACAACTCTTCAGACGATTACAATAATTATTCAGACGAGTGTGAGGGCAGCTCCAAACTGCAGGAAGCAGCAGAGTGATGTCACCAAAGGAAGAAGATTGGAAAAGAAACGACCATCAGCTGGAAAGCTGAGACTTATTATTTCATTTCAGAAAGATTTTAATCCACAAATTCACCTTGCAGTAGCTTTAAAAAGAAATGTGGATGTAAACACAAGTGGAAGTTGTTTTCTGTAAACTAATTTGTTCACTCACTGCTTTTTCACAATTTACTAATTAATTATATCAAATGACTAATTAATTCCCACTGACTAATTATAGTTCTTCCTGCAAATTAGAATAATAAACTGTATTCATATAATCTTTGCTATTCATGAATTGAACATTTCTTCGCTCAAATAACAAATTAATTTCAGCCCTGAAATTAATTTATTACAAATGTGTTCTCACTTTACTAATTAATTCCCTTAAATTTGTCATTTGTGTGCCTGACTTACAAATTTGTTCCCTTGACATAGTAATAAATTCCTGTCAACTACAAACATCCAAATCACTTAATACATTAAAATTTATATTTTTTTATTCCTCTTTTATGGACAACCAGCATAACTTGGCTTTAATACAGTTCTTGATTGTTTGTGATCAACTGTTTTCTCTGAATGAAAAGTGAGCTGTCTGAGAAACTTTGGATTGTGACCATATTTTGCGGTGAGACGTTCCTTGGATCAAGGAATGTTTGTGGTGATCTGCTTCTTAGTTTTCTCTGATCTCGCTCATTAATGTGTTTTAGCTGTGATATTGGTTTATTATGTGAAGAATGTGATTAGTCACTGTAAAATACTTATTTCTGCTTCTGAACCAACCACAAACAAAAAAGCTGTTGTGCTTGAATCAAAACTTGACCAACAGTTTTTGTTTTTTTTTTGTAATCAGTGTTTACAAAAACGTATTTTGTTGTATAATAAGATGTAATTGAACAGAATCTCTGTTTCTTATAATCCCAATTAAACATATTACAAGCAGCAAATTGGTCAAATCAGGATTTGTGCACAAATTCTCCATCTTCAGCAAAAGCAGACGCCACTTCAATGTAAATCTGAGCAGAGGGCCAGTTAAATACATTTTCACATTCCATTATTATGACTTTTTATGACTTCTTCACTTGATTGAGGAGTAAAATTCACGACTGGTTATTTGTGAGAACGTGTCACGTTGTGGGATCCACTCTAATACAGTTTGATATTACCAAATAAATTATTACAGTTGTAAGTTCTTTCAGCTTGTTTTTTTTTTTTTACATTCAGGGTCACCACAGTGGATCCAATATGTTGGTCTTGGACCAGACCCCAAAGTTTTGAATATTAAATGTTAACATAAAATTTACTTGAACATTTTTTCACTGTTCAAATAAAGCCGCATAATATCAATAGGGTTCTTTGTATTGTGTAATTCCTACTTTTATATATATATATATAATTATCATTTGATATGTTTGTATTTACTAACAAAATATTTACATGAAGAAAAAACTCCACCCAGCCGAATGACAAACTATGACGTCTTTCTGGGGCAGCCAACCAAATGTCATGTGGGTGGATCCAGAGTCTAAATTTTAGGCGGCGCGCGCGCGGGTCGGGCTGAAACGTCGAGCATGAAGATCCCGGTTTGAACCGGTTTCAGGCCGGTCTGTTGTGTGAATGTGCGTGAGGAGGACGAGCACATTTTTGGACATTAAAACAAATAAAACGATTCAGTTTCACTTTAGTATTTATCAGACGAAGTTCTGCTTCACGTGTCTGCTATTAGTTTAGCTTCTGTTAATTCATAGAGCTGACCCGGTGAATTTATTTTGTTCTTTCTCTCCCATTAATGTTCTAAGTTGTTTTACCGTTCTGGAAGTTATTCTAGCTAACGTAGGTATGTTTCAGAGTCTCTGAAACAGCTGCGATAATTTTTTTTCTCTTCCGACGTGAAAAAGAAATCTCGATCGCCTGATCTTTTTGTGAGTAACTGGTTGAATTTGTGCCATGAGATAACGTCAAACGCCGTCTTCAGATAAAAAAAAAAAATCAGTCCTGTTTTCGCCAAAAAAGACTACAACTACCAGGTAAGTTTGTAAGCAACGCCAGACTTAGCCAGGATGAGGATGAGCTAACGCTAGCCCGCATCACGCTGGGAAGTGTTAAGAAAATTGAACGAGTAAATGTGGCATAAGTTATTTAAACAGAACAGCGACACTTTTTCATACGATGTTTTATCCTCACGTTCTCAAGGAGCTCCAACAATAATTGTTGTTGTTATAGCTTTAAAGTGAAGTAGCCACACGGTGGTGCTGTTTCTTCTTTTACAATTCAATAGAAGGCGGAAGTTCTTATTTTCTGCATTTATTGGTGGTCTGTAGTCTCGCTGGTGCTTTATCGCCCCCACCTGGACTGGAGAGTGTTGAAGGACCACAATGGAAATCAGTACAATCAGTTAAACAGTAAAAACAGTGTCATGGGGATGAACTCTTGTAAGGTCACTTTACTGACCAGGTGTCTACTCATACACCACTTCCCAGCTCAGTTATCCAATGTCCTGGAGACTTCAGAAGGATCTTATTTTTCTCTTACGTCCACATGAAATGAGTGGGGTGTGAACCGGGAACCTTCCACATTGGAAACGTGCACTTAACCCCTTGGCCACTACCCCTGTGCTGTATGTCCTGTCTGAACATCACTGTCTCGTAAAGCTAACAGGGTTATACCAGCAAAGGTATCCTTATTCTGCAAACATGGTTACTACAGCATGTTCTGGAGTACAAGTCGCACCTGTTTAAAACAAAAAGGCTCTTGAAGAGGAAAAACTCGTATGTCGCACTGGAGTACAAGTCGGCCTTTCTTGACCTTTCATGAGACTACTCCAAAATATAGTCACCTCTAGATATCTATCCAAGCAATATTCCTGCCAAGTTTGAAGGAAATCTGTTATGCTGTTTTTAAGTTATCCGCAGACACAAGCACCTCCTATTGCTGCTTCACATGGTAATTATACAGCTTAAAGGGGCAGAGCCAGCTCAGTGCCAGTTAGCTTTAAAGGAGACCTGCATTGAAAAAAATGCAGTCAGATTTTTTTGAACAAAAAATGGCTTACATTTACACGAGATCCTTCTGAATGTAGTAAAATAAATCTGCAAGCCCAGATCTGTCATTCAATGGAGAAATCTTCATTTGAAAATGACAAATTTACAGCTAATATTTAGCCCTCCACAAATTGTCCCTCTCATCATGGACGCTGCAGAGACGTCACAGACAAGACCCTCTCCCAGCATGCATTGCGCCAATTGTAATTTGTGGATTTACGTCAGTTTGCATCTGCACCTTTTTCTTGTCTTATACGGAAGGATCTACTTTTTTTTTTTTAACTTCATATTGTCTTGTGGCACGTTTGGTGAGTACACATTTCTTTATTTGTGCTTGAAAATTATTTTGGGGGACTTTTTCATACGCCTGTTTTGATTGAGTGGTGTCCGCAATGAAAATCTACTGTCTTTCGCCTCCGGTACCATCGCGGGATATGGAGGTGAGACCCGCAAAGAATCCCAGTCATTAAAAATATATAAACCTCTCTCAGCGTCCATGGAGCTCTGGGTCTCCGATTTCCGAGACGTGCGGTGCTGTGGATTTTGCCGCAAGAAGTCTGTCCTTGCAGCAACAGGTGTACCGGCCGCTTCGCATTAAAACAGCGAGCGTAATCTCAGGACTTGTGCCAAGTGTGCTGCAGCTCCATTCAGTAGACAGAGAGGTGATGCCGGTGTTGTGCGCTGAATCTGACACAACACCGGCTGCAAAGCAGACTCGGGCAGTGTGAGTGGCCCGCGTCGGCGGTTAATGAGCTCGTTAACGAGCCCGCAGACTTAATAAGCGTAGCGGAGGCAGAGAGCGGGAGAGGAAGAACGGCGCCCGCTGTCGATGTCGTTGCTGATCTGAGCACACAGATCTGTATCTCACATTCATTGCAGCTTACTTTTGGATGTTGAAACCAGGACGTGTATAAGTAACATTACTAACAGATAAAATCAATTTCAATGCGGGATCGGACTGAAGGCGGGAGCACGTCGTCTTGTCCCTGACGTCATGGAAATGATACGGCTGTACAAACTGTTTTCACAGAGGGCTAAATTTTAGCTGCAAGTTTGTCATTTTTAAAACGAAGATTTCTCCGCTGAATTACAAATTTGGGCTTACAGATTTACTTTACTGCATTCACAAGGGTCTTATAAATACATATCAGCTATTTCTTTCTGAAATCTGACCACATTTATTTCAATGCAGGTCTACTTTAAAAGTTATTAGATTTCTTTGTATGTAACAATAATTATGATGCTTTTCAGAAGTTTGTAGTTTAAATTAAAGTTGCACCTTTTTCTGTATTATCGGCTCTTTAGTTTGGGATCTTTGTAAATTGTTGTAGTGTACTTTTTTCAATTACGAACTTAATCTTTGCATGGTAGACACTTGAGTCTTTGGAATAGATGAACACAAAGGGCTTTAGTCTGCTATAACTGGTTTCATTTGGTAAACCACAGTTAAGTAATAATTAGTTGTAACAGTAGCTGCTTCTGTAGCAGTAACGCCTTCCCCATCCTGCAGCTCTATGCCAGCTGAAATGAAAATGTTGGCGGATCACCCAGCCAGACAGCTGCTGGACTTCAGTCAGAAACTGGACATCAACCTTTTGGACAATGTGGTCAACTCCATGTACCATGACGTTGGATCCCAGGTCAGTACGTGGGGAGGTTCAGGGTCAGATCTTCACTGATCTTCTAAGATGGGAAAATGATGGTAATGTGCTTGAGTCAACTATCCTGTAAAACCTAAACCACATGATGATGGTTATCACATATGGGTCATTGCAAACCCATTTGATGACTCATTTGCAGTTTTATTACTTATTTTGTCATTTTTAATCCCTCTGGTTTTGCTGCTCATTTACTTCAGGTGAGTGTAACATCATTGAGATGTTTAGGTTTGTTTTTTTTTTTCTTCCAGATATATTTATATACATTACGCTGGGAGTATTTGTACTCTTACATGGCAGTAACGTCATTTTTCTTGTGCTGTGAAGCGTTAAAAATGCAAAAGCATACAAAGGAAAGTCAACATACTGACATCTCATTGCTAAGATAGCAAACATATCGCAATGACATGTGCTGGGAAAGGACACGGTTCCAAGTTTTCCAGTCTATTACGAATTACAATTTGCTCCCTAAAATCACTTATATAAAATAGCACCTCTAAAAAAACAAAAGATGACCGTAATAATTTCAGTGTGATCTGCATTGTTTATGTAGAGTAGTTATTGAAAAGAAAGCAAGTAAAAAATTTTAACAAGGCTTAGGTTTTAAAACGCTGATATCAGGTAATGAAGATATTGTCTGTTGATCTCCTGCAGCAACGAGTGGCTCAAGAAGTGCTCACCAACCTGAAGGACCATCCAGACGCCTGGACCAGGGTTGATACCATCCTGGAGTTCTCACAGAACATGAAAACTAAAGTAGGGACATACACAGAAAAACAAGTTTAAAAAGTTGAACTGCCTTTTTGTGATGGTTTTGTGTGTGTGTGTGTGTGTGTGTTTATGATCAAATCTAGCAGCAGTTCTGTTTATATATATTATAATTAGTCCATGAGCCAGTCATCAATTTGACCTAATTGGTATTTCTTAAGATGGCAAAGCGACACTTGGAATCCAGTCTCACTGTGCCATGGCCTACACAAAATATAGTACAGCCATCCCAGGGTGGCAGCTGTAACCAGTTAGGGGTCAATGAAGAATTACACAGATGTCAAAATGTAAAAATGCTCCAATCATGTTGAAAACTATACCACATTATTTGTGGTATAGTTATATTTTTTTCCAACTTCGCCTCTTGGCTAAAATAAAGCACTTTCTCAGTAGACGTGATCTTGAGACGGCCATTCATGCTTTCATCAGCTCCAGACTTGATTATTGTAATGCACTTTATGCGGGCATTAATCAGTCGTCTCTTGTGCGTCTCCAGTTGGTGCAGAATGCTGCTGCTCGTCTTTTGACAAACACTTCTAGACGTGAGCATATTGCGCCCATCCTATACTCACTCCACTGGCTTCCAGTTCGTTTTAGAATTGATTTAAAATTTTAATGTTTGTTTTTAAAGCTATTTATGGCCTTGCACCTCCCTACTTGTCTGAAATTTTAACTTTGCGCACCTACAGTAGGACGTTAAGGGCGTCTGGCCAGCTTTACTTAGATGTTCCAAGGTCAAGATATAAACGCTGGGGTGATCATGCTTTCGCGGTAGCTGGCCCCAGACTGTGGAATGAGCTACACCTCTTGAGTTACGTACTATTCCTGACCTAGCACTTTTTAAATCTAAGTTAAAGACTTATTTATTTAAACTGGCTTTTAACACTTAGTGGGGAGGTGACATGTTCTGTTATTTTTATGTTCTTTTTTATGTGTTGTTTTAAAATTTTATTTTATATGTGTTTTATTTGTAAATTTGTGTTTTTAATGTTAAGCACTTTGGACACCAGTCGGTGCTGTAAAGCGCTTTATAAATAAATGTTGTTTGATTGATTGATTGTCTGCTTATAACCATTCCAAGATGGTATCAGAGCTGTAAAAACTCCGCGGATCCGTGAAATTCTGCAGATTTCATCATGGAAAGGAGGGGAGTGTTATTGTCACTGATTTTTTTTTTTTATTTTTTTTTTTTTAATGTCTGTTGCAAAGTGTTCTTTTTTTTTTTTTACAACCTTGTGCAAGTTATTTAAGACTACGGCGGTCCGCGGACACTGATCTGTGTGTTACAGATACAAATCAGTGTTCTCAGATCCGTGGAGTTTCGAGGGGAAAAAAGCCTGGCTGTTGCGACAGTTGTCATAAAGCAGGACTGGTTGGTTGCTGCCGCAACGCTCTGTGGCTCCTGCGTAAAGCTTAAGCTAAACATAGCATGTGGACATCGCAAACTTTTAGAGCTCTAAAGTTTTTAAAAGAGACTTGTGCAGCATGTCTGTGTCACAGAGCGACGTCGAAACAGAGAGAAGATGGCGAGGAAAAGACTGTTTGAAAAAGTCTGATAAGGACAAGAATCCGTGGAATTGTCGCTGGCTTCATCAACACACCTGAAAGACTTTTTTCATGGGAAAAAAGACACTGTGGCTTTGAGTGGATTTACAGGAATTTACACAACAATATGTGACTTTTTTACTATAGGGTATGTTATTGATATTTTACCAAGATTTTCAAAATATTCTCCAAGCTTTAGCTGTGGTTTTTGAAATGCTTTAACAGTCTTTTCAGTCTTCATGAATTTCATGTAGTTTAATTGTTCTGAGTTGATGCATAATTTGGTTTACAATTAAAAGGAAATTCATTTCAGGTTCTACTTCCACGTCATATTCTGTTATTTCAACATCATCATTGACATGTCAAATGAAAGGTTGAATACAGGGTCATTTAAATATGCATGAATTTTGAGATTTTAAGTTCAAGGAGATGCTGAAAATGTATCATTAGATTAAAAAATGAATTTGGTTTCTGGGATCCCACGGGGCCCGAGACCCCGGTTCCTGGGCTCTATGCCCCCAGACCCCCTTCAAATTTTCCTCGGATTTCACAGTTTTCATTTCACAGCCCTGAGGTATAGTCTGGACCACCTATGACTGAATGTTATGGGGTAAAAACAGCAAAAATGGTGACAAAGGTCAGTTTTGGTTTGTACAGGGGTCAAAAGTTAAAGTTGCTCCAATTTCAGTAAAAATGATGCAGATTATTGGTTGAAATAAACAGATTAATAAATGGAATAGTTTTGACTATGTTGAATGTTTGGTCTCCAAAGTAAATGTCAAACAAGGTCGATGTCCATTGGATTCTATGACATGTGACATATGTTACCCTGTAACATAACGAAGCATGATACATGGTGCAAACTATTCCTTTTTAGAACCCTATTAACCCAAACAATCTTCTTTGTCTTTTGGCTGCTCCCATTAGGGTCACCACAGCAGATCAGCCATTTCCATCTCACCCTGTCCTCTGTATCTTCCACCTGAACCACCTGCATATCTTCCCTCAGCACATCCATAAACCTCCTCTTTGCCCTCCCTCTTCTATTCCTGCCTGGTGGCTCCATCCTCAGCATCCTTTTCCCTATATACCCTGGGTCCCTCCTCTGTACATGTCTCTGACTTTGTCTCCAAACCGTCCTATTAACCCAAACAATAATTTGCATTTTTTTTTTTTTTTTTTTTTTTTTTTTTTTTTACTGAATTGGAGCAACTTTACCTTTGACCCCTATACAAACTGAAATTGACCTTTGTTTTCAACATGATTGAAGCATTTTTACATTTTGATCCCTGTGTATTCTTCATTGACCCCTACCTGGCTACAGCTGCCACCCTGGGATTGCTGTACTGCATTTTTGTGTAGGCCATGGTACACTGAGGCTGGATTCTAAATGTTGTTTGGTCACCTTAAGTGGCATCGAAAATCTGCTTGGCCCATGGACTAAGCCAAGTTACTCTGTTTGTGTTGATGTGCATGGAGCTTTGATCACAGACAAACTGGGGAGAGCTGACATTTGCCGTCTGGTATGCTTATGTATTTTAGGTCAAGGATGAATGCCACCAAAATGGAAAGTTGACTAATATTTTTGTAGAAATTGGTAAAATTTGCTAACAATGGATGTTATGCTACTGTGTACCATGGGAGTTCAGGTTTTGGGGTTTTAATGTTATTGTTGTTCGTTAGTTTAACAGTGTTTGTGTTTTTGTAATTCAGTTGGTTAAGTGTCATGTTGCCATTACATGAGTGAGAGCTGTAGTGCATTTGATGTCTTCTGCCACTGTCTCTGTTTGTGGGTGTGTAAAAATAGACGCACCTGCTTGTGGCAAAATGCAGAAAAGACTAAAAGTTGTGCGTGCATGCAACTTCTGTCACTGACAAACTGACATTTGCCATTTGGTATGCTTATGTATTTTGGTTCAAGGATGAACGCTGTGAAAACGGAACATTAATAGGACTAATATTTAAATTTTTTAGTCCTATTAATGTTCCGTAACTACGGATATTAGCTAACAACACTGAACAATGGATGTTGATAAATTACATTCTGGACTCATGCCATTCCAGCAGGGGGTGGTAAATCATCTATATACTGTATTTAAAGCACGTATGCATGCATGACTTTATTTAGTAAGTTCAATGTAAGTGCATAATGTAATTGTAAATATGTTTAAAAATACGTGGCTGCACAAGAAATTGAAAACACTTATTTCTGTTGTGGTCCATTTAAAAATCAAATGACAAAATAGAAGAAATAATAAAATAATAGCGTGTATATGATAACAAGAACCTAAACAATTTAGAAATGCATTAAGACAGTAAATTAAAATTAACACAAAAAAATTACGTAATTAACAGGAAATTAAAGGGTTGAGTTCTTCTAAAAATTGTCGAGGTCTAAGGTTCACTTCTAAAACATTCTGGACTCATATGCCATTCCAACTCATTATAGAAACTTTGTACAGTTTATTACCAACTTTGAAAAGGATAAACCAGACTAAAGATTGAGTCACTGTCTCTGCTGGTAGAGCAGAAACAGAAATGCTGCAGTGGGTGGAAGCACCATCACGAGTTTCCTAATACTCAAGGGGCTGTGCTGTCTCCCAAAACTACATTTTAAGGAACCAACAAAAGTATTCAGATGTCAGTCAATTAAAAAAAAAAAAAAAAAAAAAACGAGAGAGAAAAACTGTCATGTCTTGAAATAATATTCAGAATTTTTCCTAAATGAATAAAAACAAACAGTAAATTACAAACTTTTTGTTCTGATTTTCAGATTTAAAAAAAACAACAAAAAAAAACCCTGACAAACAGGGACTTTTATTTGTGGTTGTTTCACTCTTTTCTGCTATTAATATTAATCAGTTAGTAGAGATGGTAAATTAAAAATTTACTGAACCATCTCACTCCTTCCAAACCACACCGTTGTAATTTTAATTTCTATCTTTAAACCGCAACTAATAATTATGTTCCTTATCTGACAGTTATTTTGGACTATTTAATTTTTGAAATGGCTACAATAGAGGTGGGGGGGATCCCCAACCCCAAAGCTGGGTCATCAAATTGCTCAGTTTGTCTGATCAGTAAATGTTCACATTGCCATGTTAGAAAATGAAGAGAAACAAATTCCCCTCATATGGTAGTGAAGACATTCCTAAATTTTGACATTTCCGGATGGGAAAAGTTTCCATGTTACAAACTGACCATTAAGGGAATGAAGTCCCACATTTGGAAGAATAGTTACCATAGTTATACATCAGATTGGGCACTTGGCACTTTGGCAGATAGAAGTGGTGTCCTTTCATAATTTGGCCAACAGAGGCTGCTCCAACAGCATTCTGTCAAGCATAGCTGGAACCCTGTCACCCTTTGGTCACACTAGAGACAGAGGCAAAGTGACCAGCTGCCATTCATTTTCACTCAGAGTGGGCTTTTTACAGCGAGTAGAGAGACGTGGTCGTTATGCCGTGAGCTAGGTGGGACCACAATAGATGCAAAGTCTGTTTTCTGCAAATGTTGAGTGATGCGACGCAGCCGACTGACAATCTGAGTGAAGGCACTGTGATGTATGTTGGTTGTTTGTGCTGTTTCTATAATAAAGTTCATGTTTAAACTGCAAAACATCAAACCTTTGTCTGTCATTTGATAATGAAATATTGGTAATCATTGCCAATTTTTATGTATATATTGGCAGCTATGTCGGTATTGTAAAAAAAAATTTTACTCCAATATTTGTATTGGTCTTCAAAAATCCCTGTAGGTTGGGTTCTACACCCAACCCTGGGTTCTAAACTGAGCCTTGAATGAGCTCAACTGTTTGACTCTATCACATTTGCTTGTCCTTTTGAAAAGAAAATCTTTATATCTGGTCTTATGGTGGTGTGATGTCACCAAGTGGACATGCTGGGACAAATCTCGAATGTGTTTTTTATATTTACCAGCTCAGTTTTTTGCTCTGCTTTCAGTTTTTTTGCTCTGCAGATTTTGGAAGCAGTCATCAAAACCCGCTGGAAGATTCTACCAAGAAATCAGTGTGATGGTAATGTCATTTTGACAATCAACAAGATTATTTTCAATTTATTTGTATTTATATAAAAACAAATTGCAGCAGAAGTCTCATCAAAGTGTGACACACAAAGTAGCATTTACAAAGATGGTTTCTTATTTAATGCTGCTGGTCAGTAAAGCTTTTATATATATATATATAAAAAATCTAATAAAAATGTGCATGTATTTTCAGGAATTAAGAAGTACGTTGTTGGGTTGATTATTAAGACATCGTCAGATAACGCGAACATGGAGGTGAGGTGACCTGAATTCTGCACTTCTCACAGCTAACTCGTTGCTCTGTATGAATTCTTCACCTCTTAATCTTTCTTTGCAGAAAGACGGCGTTTACATTTCAAAACTCAACATGATCCTTGTACAGGTAAATAATCATACTCTGGTGGGGGGCCAGAGACCAGTCAGATCTGTGTGTCAGTTTTGCTTTCTGGCTTGGTCCAGATCCTGAAGCAGGAGTGGCCCAAACACTGGCCCACATTTATCAGTGACATTGTGGGTGCGAGTCGGACCAGTGAGAGCCTCTGTCAGAACAACATGATTATTCTGAAACTGCTCAGCGAGGAGGTCTTTGACTTCTCCAGTGGCCAGATGACCCAGGTGAAAGCAAAGCACCTCAAAGACAGGTAAGACATGATTACAGCCATTTAAAAAAGAAAAAAAAGAGCAACAGTGAATTAATGACCTGAAAAGAGGTTTCAAAGTCCTTCAGGTTGTAAAATAGCTTAAAACCAAATTAGCATAAAAGTCAGTTTACAATTTACATTTTCTGTAAAGAGCTCAAAACTAGTTTGAAATAATTGTACCTGGCTTTTAGTGTAAAACGCGTTTGAAGAAGTCTAAAGGCTTTAAAGTAGTTTATATCAGTCAACCAGGTAAAATGGTTAATTACCGTAGAAGGAAACTGAAAGCAGATCCAAACTTTTATTGAAGTCATGTCTGGGGCTGCGCTGGTGCCACGCTTCACCGCAATCCACCAGGCAGACGACCGGTCCATCCTCATATCTCTGAAGTGACGGACTGTCTGCTGCAGCCAGGTGGGAGTGTGGGTGTGTTCTTGGCCTCCTCCAGACACTGGAATCCTCAATGCTGAGGCTCCTATGTGCTGGATCATACGTAGAGAAATGCCCCACGTGGCCACAATGTTGAAGCTGATGCTGCTTCACAATGCAAGTGATCCTCCTCAGTAACTGCTAGTCTGACGTTTATTGTATACTGACGACATTTTCAGTTTGCATCAAATAAATAAATGACTTGGTGACAGACTCCTGACATCCGCTGCGCTAATTTCTGTCACTGATGACTTGTCCTGTTTTGTTTTTTGTTGTTGTTGTTTTTTTTTCTTCTTCTTCCAGTATGTGCAACGAGTTCTCTCAGATATTCCAGCTGTGCCAGTTTGTGATGGTAAGACAACACCGAACACGGGGCAGTCTGTCCAGTCATCCCCTATTCTATGTTTAACAAGAGCAATCAGAGATTTCTGGGGTCCGCCAATCCGGATCCAGATCACCCCCAAAATTCAGTGGACTCTTCCATGGCCTAATATGCATCTG
Organism: Thalassophryne amazonica; assembly: GCF_902500255.1. Taxonomy (NCBI): domain Eukaryota; kingdom Metazoa; phylum Chordata; class Actinopteri; order Batrachoidiformes; family Batrachoididae; genus Thalassophryne; species Thalassophryne amazonica. Next base: position 4,036,210 of record NC_047117.1, on the reverse strand, counting down.
TGGTGAAAATTTGGTGAGAATCCCTGCAGTAGTTAGAGGTAATCCTTCAAAGCCTATATAAAGTATAACTTGATCCAGAATCCGGACTCGGAACCAGTTCACCTCCAAAATTTAATGGGTTCTTCTGTCGCCTAGTATCTATCTGTGGTGACAATTTTGGCAAAATCCATTTACTAGTTTTGATGTAATCCTGGTACCAGACAAACAAACACCAATGATTTTATTACGACCTTGGCAGACATAATAATCAGTGGGACAGTCCATCATCACCTTTACCTTCTGCTTCTTTGCAGGAAAACTCCCAGAATCCTTTCCTGGTACATGCCACACTGGAGACTCTTCTTCGTTTCCTGAACTGGATTCCTCTGGGATACATTTTTGAAACCAAACTCATAAACACTCTGATCTACAAGGTAAACTGATCACACTGGTTCAAACCCTTTAATGAAGAAATTAGCTGGAGGAATTTAAGCACCAGATTCTGCTGTGGTCACTGAAACCTGTGTACCCTTGAGCTTTTACATAGTTTGGAATTTTGTAGTTCATTAATAAAATAAAACCTGCGGGGGCTTCTTTGTATTTAAATTGTTTAAATGATGCCCTTCAAACTCACAGTGAATACTAATCTTCACAACTTGACATAAAAATCAAAATGTAAAAAATGTCAGAACAATGGCTTGCGTAAGTATGGACAGCTTTAAGCATAACACAACTAAGTCATCACTTTTACAGCCAGTTTTATTTAGATAAGTCAGGGAATGGATAGATGGTACTTCATGCTAAATCTGTCTGGTGGAGGAAGTTCTCAAAAATTGACCATGCAAGAAGAGGACGAGCGAGGGAAGCCGCCAAGACAGCCAGACGACACTGAAGCACTTACTGGCTTCTGTGATTGGACAAACTGCAAGTTTTGTCTTCCATCACCGGTTATACAGCTTCACGGTGCAGTGGAGCAGAGAAAGATTCTCTTCTAAGGAAGACTTGAAATTTCAGCAAGTTAGGAGATCCATGAGGCTCGAGTCCAGACGGGATCAGTTGTTTTCTGAAAATTCTCCTCTGCTCCACTCCACTATGAAGCTGTGGCAGGTGAGAAATTCTGCACAAAATGCTTACTTTTCTTAGAAATATTCCTCTTTTATTGAAAACATGTTATTTGGATTTGCGAATAACTGATAATCCAACAAATCAGTGATGATGAGGACAAAAAGGCTTTCTAACTAAAAATAATATGAAAGTCTTGAAGTGACACTTTTCTGCTCTCGCAGTAAACTGACTGTCCTTGTTTGAACTTTTAGTTCTTGAACGTGCCCATGTTTCGTAACGTGACGCTGAAGTGTCTGACGGAGATCTCTGGAGTGAGCGTCAGTCAGTACGAGGAGCAGTTTATCAACCTGTTCACACTCACCATGTCCCAGCTCACACAGGTACGTGCACGCTAAACACACTTCCTAAAACACAACCTCTGTGCACAGCAAAAAGACTCATTGTAGCATTTTTAAACAAATGTACCAGCAGCCTAAGTGCTTCTGTTTGTTCAGTATTTCTGACATCTAGATCTCTGTCACTGCAAACATTTTGTGCCATTAAAATCAGAAGAAGCACTAATAATATAAGAATTGCTCCATTCATGTGACAGTAAGCCAGAATGCACAGCTGCTGTACATCAGCAGCACTGAGTGTCGTTTTAAAATATGGCCTGACAGGACTTTAAGTGTATTGATGTATTTATCAAATACCTTTTTAAAATGTGCTTTCTTTGTTTTATTGTGGTATTGTGAAATGCTGGTTTAGAGTATGTAGACTTTTAACCTTTTTTTTTTTTTTTTTTGACAGGCTTTTATTTTAATTTATCATTCATCAGTGAAACATTTGCATTATCACATAGTTGTGCACATGATGTCAGTGTGTCACTCAGCGATGTAGTTGGAGATGGTTTCCTGGTGAGTCATGTGAGCCTCCTCATCTGCTCTGGTTCATAAGTATTTGGACAACAAGCGGATTCATTTCTAGTGCTTTTCCATCTGCAAGAGCACCTTTGGAATAAAGGACTTTGCCCAATGGCCCTCAGTGCATTTTCTGCTCTGGCAGGAATTTGAAACCCACTGCATTCACCTCCCCATCATTCATCCTGGATGACAACCACCCACCCTGCTGAAAATGCAAAATCTTACAAATATTTTTCTAATTTATGTAGTTTTTTGATACTGAATCTTTAATATTAAGGGTGTCTTGGAAACATCTGTTTTTGAGTCATAACTGGGATGGTTTATTTATTTCTTACTTTCTGTAACATTTTTTGTGCTGCTGTTATTTTTCCGAGATGTAACACTTACTAATATTAGAAAAAACGGTTCAAAATGTGTTTTCTAAGCTTTCATTTTTTTCTTTTTCTTTTTTATTTGAAATTGTGAATTTTCACTTGTTTCATTGGCAAATTTTTTTATTTTTTATTCTTTTTTTTTTTAAGGTGCTTTTAACAGCGCTGTTGGGAAATATGAGCTGCTGTTTTTTGCTGGGTCATAAAGAGTTAATTTTTTTTTAATGGTGAAATTTTTTGAATTATTTTGCTGTAGTGCCTTTGAGCGGTTGGCTCTCCTGCTGGGGATAATTGATTTTGCAGTGGGGCAAAGATGAACATAAACTCACAGTAGAAATATATTTACTTCAAATAAATTCTGTGGTTCATCAAATTCAAGTTGACTCAATTAATTAAATTCTTTTTTTAACACTACATAATTTAGCTGTAAAGAAATTAGTCACTTTGACAATTTTCTCCCAGCAAGAACATGACAACCACAGTGTGACTCACAAGAAGTTTCCAGAAGCACTGTCTGTGAGAATAAACAAATGGAAGTTATTAGACCAAAAGTGTGTGAAGTAACACCAAAATTAATCCCATTCAGTTTATTGCCATAAAATGTAACATGTCTTTGTGGTTCATCACAAAATAATCCTATCACTTTAACCTTGGATGTCTTTCTGAATGTCACACTGAACATACTGCTAGAAGTCCTCACTGATGAGTTTTTGAGGCCCAACGTTTGTGTTTGTGCAAAACCAGAGTTTCACAGGCTGTCACTGTTATTAAAGATGTACAGCAGGAGAGTCGGAATGAAGCATGTTGAATAATTCTGTCTGTGCTCAGATGCTGCCTCTGAGCACCAACATCAGGACAGCCTACGCAAACGGGCAGCAATGACGAGCAGAACTTCATCCAGAACCTCAGCCTGTTTCTCTGCACTTTCCTTAAAGAACATGGTCAAGTCATCGAGAAGAAGCCCAATCTACGAGAGGACACTCATCGAGGTGAGATATTAACATGGCTTTAAAAACACCTCTCAGTGGTACTGGGAATGTCTAACACGCTGTGTCCTCCTGCAGGCCCTCCATTACATGCTGCTGGTGTCCGAGGTGGAGGAGACGGAGATCTTTAAGGTCTGTTTGGAGTACTGGAACCACCTGGCAGCGGAGCTCTACAGGGAGAGTCCTTTCTCCACCTCTACCACACCATTGCTGTCTGAGGTTCCACCCGCAGACACCTCTACCTGCCCGTACTCTCACAGGTCAACGACGACAGGAAGTTGATTTCTAGCCGTTTCTTACTGCAGCATTGTCTACTGTGGCTTTGCTGTTTTCCTTGTGTGAAGATGTGGACCTCAAACTGGTTTTTGACTAAACATGAGGTCCTGTGTGACCTTGTAGGTGCGTTGCTGATGGTGAGCCGCATGGCCAAACCAGAGGAGGTGCTGGTGGTGGAGAACGACCAGGGCGAGGTCGTGAGGGAGTTCATGAAGGACACAGATGCCATCAACCTTTATAAGAACATGAGAGAGACTCTGGGTTCGTGTTTGTTCCTTTATTCGAGCTCTCGTTCTCGAGGCAGTCTGCCGATTTAAAGAACCACATGTTGCCACAGAAGAAAGCTATAATCTGTTCTTATACACAAACACCTTTAACGGTGCCATGTTTGTGTGGCTACAGTGTATCTGACCCACCTGGACTACGCCGACACTGAGCGCATAATGACAGAGAAGCTGCACAACCAGGTGAACGGCACCGAGTGGTCGTGGAAGAACCTGAACATGCTCTGCTGGGCCATCGGCTCCATCAGCGGGGCCATGCATGAGGAAGATGAAAAAAGGTTCCTGGTCACAGTCATCAAGGTACAAAATAATCCAACATCACATAGTCGAGGCTGAAGAAAATATTTGAAGATTAACAACCTGTCCTGTGGTTTTAATCTCTGATGTGAAGATTTAATTTTTTTTATATACAGGTGTACAATTGTAAGTTTGAAGTTCTACAAGTAATTCATCCATAAGAAAAGAATTTAAAATGATTAATCGGCTGTCAGAATAACTGATGTATTGATATTTAGCTGCAGATGGATCCACACATGTAGTCTGAAATGATGATCATGGATGTTATGAAAATCAGTCTTTAATTTGTGTTGGTGCGTCATCATGACAGTCACTAATAACGCTGTTGGTCTTATTTACACTCATAGCTTATTTACCCACATGGTGCAGGAGCACTTTTCAGAAGTGTGATTTTATATTTATTATATTAAAAAAAAAATCCATAGAGAAATATTACAGGGATCAAAACTTGAGGACTTGAGGTGAAGGTAGACACTATAGTAGGAAGCTCTACATGGACTTTACAATGAAAAATAAAAGACACATTTTGGTTTTCATTGCCTAAATTTGAACTACAAAATAGGGAAGAATAAAAATGTATTTGAATTTGAAAGCTGTAGTACACATTATTTCAAAGTATATGTCACTTTTGCCGAAAAAAATCACAAATTTGTCATTAATAGTAATTATAATGGCTATTTGTATCTCATTTTCCCAGGAATCAAAGCACTAAACAAAATAAACTTCAACAAAAGAATAAATGCCAATTATAAAAAGTACACTCAAACAGTATACAAAAATCTCATAGAGCTGATGGTACAGAAAAAAGATGCGATCTATACTCCAGAGCAACTTGTATATGTTTACCCCTCAAGGTACAAAATAGGCTGAAGAAAAATATTTGAACATTTAACAGCCTGTATGTATGGCTGGTGTGCGTGTTGCTTTATCAGGACCTGCTGGGCTTGTGTGAGCAGAAGAGGGGGAAAGACAACAAGGCCATCATAGCATCCAACATCATGTACATCGTGGGCCAGTACCCGCGCTTCCTCAGGGCCCACTGGAAGTTCCTGAAGACGGTTGTCAACAAGCTGTTCGAGTTCATGCACGGTAAGAACCGCACTCATTCAGACTGCTGCAGCCTGACTGTGCCCCCACATTCACCAGCGTCTTCATCAACCTGATGGTGTCACGCCATACAGATGTGGCAACACACAGTCCATGCTCATCTGGCTGGGGATTGGTGGCAGGGTTAAGTTGTAACTGAGTGAATGAGTCTCTTTGTAACTCATGTTGTGACACAGAGACCCACGATGGTGTGCAGGACATGGCCTGTGACACCTTCATCAAAATCTCCCAGAAGTGTCGGCGGCACTTTGTCCAGGTTCAGGTGGGAGAGGTGATGCCCTTCATTGACGAGATCCTCAACAACATCAACACGATTATCTGTGACCTGCAGCCGCAGCAGGTACACTGTGTGTGTGTGTGTGTGTGTGTGTGTGTGTGTGTGTGTGTGTGTGTGTGTGTGTGTGTGTGTGTGTGTGTGTGTGTGTGTGTGTGTGTGTGTGTGTGTGACATTTAAAAAAAAAAAAAGGTAGCAAGGGTAAAGTTGTAATGTTTAAAAATAATAACAATAAATTTGCCCTTCTTGGTGAAACTTGTATTAATCTGTCATACTATTTTAAACCTACAGGTTTTCCAGATTTTCTCCTGCCTGATTCTTTACAACAAAGTTTTCTACTCATATTCTGTTAATATTTTATTTACCCAGCCCCCTTCAGAAAAAATCACATTAAGATTTTATAGCCATTTTACAATTTCTTTAGCTTTCTTGTAGCACAAGTTTGCTGACAATAACTTTTGTTTGTAATAAGCATCAAGCTCTCACATCTGTGCCTAATCAGCATGCAGATTATCTACTCTTCTGAAATAACGTACCATTTTTTTGATATTTTAATTAATAATAATGTTTTACCACCTTATTCTGGGATCTGTTTAGGTCTGTCTTTTTAAAGTGTGTTTCCACACTTTTAATGATCAAATTGATCTAGGGTTTTGTATTGAGTGGGTGTGTAAATTAGCTCTAAGCCCCGCCCCTCGTCGCCATCTGCAGGTCCATACATTTTATGAGGCAGTGGGATATATGATTGGCGCTCAGACGGACCAGGCGGTTCAGGACCTTCTGATAGAGAAGTACATGCTGCTGCCAAACCAGGTGTGGGACAGCATCATCCAGCAGGCCACCAAGGTAACAGACAGCACAGTGACTGTCAGCATGTGGGACTGTCCCTCTCCAGCTTTACTAACGTTTACATATGACTCTAATGCAGAATATGACAGTTTGGCAAAATCTAACTTTAAAAATGGAGTTACAGTACTACAGTAGTGTTCAGAATAATAGTAGTGCTTGTGACTAAAAAAGATTAATCCAGGTTTTGAGTATATTTCTTATTGTTACATGGGAAACAAGGTACCAATAGATTCTCACAAATCCAACAAGACCAAGCATTCATCGTATGCACACTCTTAAGGCTATGAAATTGGGCTATTAGTAAATAAAAAAGTAGAAAAGGTGGTGTTCACAATACTAGTAGCATCTGCTGTTGACGCTACAAACTCAAAACTATTATGTTCAAACTGCTTTTTTAGCAATCCTGTGAATCACTAAACTAGTATTTGGTTGTATAACCACAGTTTTCATGATTTCTTTACATCTACGAGGCATTAATTTTGTTGGTTTGGAACCAAGATTTTGCTGGTTTACTAGTGTGCTTGGGGTCATTGTCTTGTTGAAACACCCATTTCAAGGGCATGTCCTCTTCAGCATAAGGCAACATGACCTCTTCAAGTATTTTGACATGTCCAAACTGATCCATGATACCTGGTATGTGATATATAGGTCCAACACCATAGTAGGAGAAACATGCCCATATCATGATGCTTGCACCACCATGCTTCACTGTCTTCACTGTGAACTGTGGCTTGAATTCAGAGTTTGGGGGGTCGTCTCACAAACTGCCTGCGGCCCTTGGACCCAAAAAGAACAATTTTACTCTCATCAGTCCACAAAATATTCCTCCATTTCTCTTTAGGCCAGTTGATGTGTTCTTTGGCAACTTGTAACCTCTTCTGCACATGTCTTTTATTTAACAGAGGGACTTTGTGGGAGATTCTTGCAAATAAATTAGCTTCACACAGGCGTCTTCTAAATGTCACAGCACTTACAGGTAACTCCAGACTGTCTTTGATCATCCTGGAGCTGATCAATGGGTGAGCCTTTGCCATTCTGGTTATTCTTCTATCCATTTTGATGGTTGTTTTCTGTTTTCTTCCACGCATCTCTGGGTTTTTTTTTTGTCCATTTTAAAGCATTGGAGATCATTGTAGATGAACAGCCTATAATTTTTTGCTGCGTATGTTTTCCCATCTCCAATCAACTTTTTAATCAAACTACGCTGTTTTTCTGAACAATGTCTTGAACATTCCATTTTCCTCAGGCTTTCAAAGAGAAAAGCATGTTCAACAGGTGCTGGCTTCATCCTTACATAGGGGACACCTGATTCACACCTGTTTGTTCCACAAAATTGACGAACTCACTGACTGAATGCCACACTACTATTATTGTGAACACCCCCTTTTCTACTTTTTTCTTTTTACTAATAGCCCAATTTCATAGCCTTAAGAGTGTGCATATCATGAATGCTTGGTCTTGTTGGATTTGTGAGAATCTACTGAATCTACTTTTACCTTGTTTCCCATGTAACAATAAGAAATATACTCAAAACCTGGATTAATCTTTTTAGTCACATAGCACTACTATTATTCTGAACACTACTGTATATGGTTTTTCAGCATGTATTGATTTATTATTTTTGGACTGTTTTGTCATTAACATTTAAATGTGCACAGGTGGGGGAAAAAAACAGGTTTTTCACTTCTGTCTGGTTTCATGTTCAACTGTCTACTCATCTTTTTTTCTTTGAACATGAATCTGTACTACAGAATGTGGACATCCTGAAGGACGCAGAGACAGTGCGTCAGCTGGCCAGCATCCTGAAAACTAATGTCAGGGCCTGTAAAGCTGTGGGTCACCCCTTTGTAGTCCAGCTGGGGCGGATTTACCTGGATATGCTCAATGTCTACAAGTGTCTGAGTGAAAACATCTCATCAGCTATCCAGAGTAACGGTCAGTTATTGTCCGCTCTCAGGCTGCATGTCAGTGAAACTGTTGTCTGACGTTAAACTGCAACCTCAGTAAGTGACATCAGCAGACATCCTGTCTGAATGGATTTCTTTATGTAGGCTGTGGATATCGCTACGGTAACTGTAACTGTGTGTTAGTAGGTATTATTATGGCAGTGACGTGACATCCTAAACCTTAACCTCAAATAGCTAAATAAACCAGATCTTAGAGATGCGTGAACCCAAAGAATAACTGAAACCAGAATTGCTGGTTGATATGAAGGGAGTTAAAAAAAAAAAAAAAGTTTTCCACCAGAGACTTGAACCATGTCTCGTATGACAGGCCAGGATACGAACGAGGAGCTACCAACACCCACTGAGTCACAGAGCATCAATGACAGCGGCTACTGTAAGAATAGTCCTGAAGATTTAGAGTGATGGCTGCTGTAACTGTAACCACTTTGCTCTTCTTATGTCTCTGCGTTCTGAACCTGGTTCTCCTGTCTGGTTTTCAGCCAACACCTGTCTGGTGGACACATTCTTAAAATCAATAACCATACCAAGTGGACACTTGATATTTACAGGAGTTGATGAGCTGGTTGCATTTTCAGACAATTCTTTGCATAATATTTGCATATTAATAAGGTTGCCATGCATGAATGATGACATTTTAGGAGCTGGCTATGTCTGCAACGTAGTTCCTTTTTAACTTTTTTTTTTTTTTTTTTTTTACTTTATTAACAGGTGAGGTGGTGACCAAACAGCCACTGATCAAGAGCATGAGGACGGTGAAGAGAGAGACTCTGAAGCTGATCTCAGGCTGGGTCAGTCGCTCCAACGATCCTCAGCTCGTGAGATGGACTTTTTTCTTTTTAACAATTGTCCAAGAAGAATTATCTTATTTTCCATATTTATTACTGTTAATAGAAGAATGTCTCTTTGCAAAATATTTGTGCTACACAAAAAACCTTGTGTGTAAAAGTACTGCAAATAAAATCTCATTTTCTTCAGCATGCATGAATATGAACAACTTTTTCGTGTTTTCTTCTGCGGCCCAGGTGGCAGAAAACTTTGTGCCCCCGCTGCTGGAAGCAGTGCTCATTGACTATCAGAGGAACGTTCCAGCTGCCAGGGAGCCGGAGGTCCTCAGCACCATGGCAACCATTGTCAACAAGCTGGGAGTCCACATCACTGCCGAAATCCCCAAAATTTTTGATGCAGTCTTTGAGTGCACTTTGAACATGATCAACAAGGTGTGTTTTCCGGTGGGCGAGGGGGGGGCTGGTCAGAACTAGAGCAGCACTCATTAGGGCTTCTCAGTCTGCTGGGGCAGAAATATTCTCAGGATCAAAAATATTTACAAAGTTAAAATGCAATAAAGTAAAACAAAAACCACTCAAATGTAATTAATAATAATAAAAAATGATGGTGTATGATTACTGTACATTCTCTCTACAGGCACACAAGATTAACTTTAGTTGTAGCAAAAGTCACATCTGACAGAGTGGTATGTCTAAGTATACATGTTTGAAGTATTTGTTTAAAGTGAGTTGTGCGTGTTCAGGTTCTGGATGTCCTGATGTGGGTAGCTCCTGTTTTGGTCATGTGACTTGGGAGCCATCTGTTACTCTTGTATTATTCAGTCAGCTGTCTTTCTAGGGGTTTCCTGCCCCAAGTTTTAAGGACGTCTGCTTGTTAAACTCGGCACACTCGGTGGAAAAACCTGCACATTAAATCTATCAGACTGTACTCTTGTTATAATGAGAAAAATGTAACTTGTTACGGTTTTGTAACGTTTTTTTTTTTTTTTTTTTTTTTTTTTTTTTCCTGCTGGGCTGTCAGGACTTTGAGGAATACCCCGAACACAGGACACATTTCTTCTACCTCCTTCAAGCATCCACCTCCCAGTGCTTTCCAGCCTTCCTGTCCATCGCCCCCGCACAGTTCAAGCTGATCCTGGACTCCATCATCTGGGCCTTCAAGCACACCATGCGGAATGTTGCCGACACAGGTCTGTCACACAACCACAGGGAAACAGTGGACCTCAGAAAAGGTCTACTGTCAGTTTTAGGAGTGACTTGTCTGTAAAGGTCATGACTTGGACCTGTAATAGAATGTCAGAGTTCTGCTCTGTTTCCATTTGGAGCTTCCTAAGGGTTGAGCTGAGTCCTCCTGTAGATGTTTAACTTCTGTCTTGCCTGGGTGTTTCCTGCAGGTCTGCAGATCCTCTACACGCTCCTGCAGAATGTGTCCTCAGAGGAGGCAGCAGCTCAGAGCTTCTACCAGACGTATTTCTGTGACATCCTGCAGCACATCTTCTCTGTGGTCACAGACACCTCACACACTGCAGGTAAACACACCTGCACTTTACATTTGCTGTTCCACATTGATTTTTACTTATTTCTAAGATGTCTGAATTGCTTTCTTAAAAAACCTGCCTAGTCCTAAACTTTTTAACCACTGATTTTTCTTATTCAATATTGTTATACATGATTTTTTGCAAATCTGTGCTTTTTGATTTTAGGGGAGGTGATGGTCTAGTCTTTTATTTTATGGTTGCCTTTTATTGTTTTTAAATTTTTAATTCAGTTTTT